>NW_019213249.1:28581-50606 GCF_002532875.2 Varroa jacobsoni | reverse complement strand
TATAAAACAGATGTGGAACGAAAAATTGGTGGATAATTGCGGCCGCTGTGCAGAAGTTTTTGATGGACATGATCAACGTACTCTGGCCTAGTGGAAACAGTTAGTAAAGGATAATCGTGTTATAGTCGTACATCAAAATATTAATTCAGGCATTTGAGGAAAAGGGGAGGGTGAACTATGCTCATGTGAGCTGTTTAAACCGGTGTCAGTTTCAAAAATAAATACTTCCTTACCAAAATGCAAAACATTTTCGTAGCGTAGAGCTTTTCTAGGATTCTTCATATGTTTATTTATCAGCACGAGGCTAAGATAAGCTTCACGCTTTAGCTATTATTATGGCTTATCAAATAATATATTATATGAATTAAAATTTAAGTTTCGAACAAACGCTACGGCTCAGCAAGTATTATTTCAACTGTACATAAAGCGCCCATTATGAACTCGCAACTTCATCCTATCGTTGGGCTCCAGCAAAAATATAAATAAGGTCCACTCACAAAATCCTAATCAACTCAATCTGGAAAATAATCCTTGAATAATCTGGAGGATAAGACATGAACTTATTTGAAAAGCAAATCTCTTAAATAATATCGGACCCAGTTCCGAAAAAATAACCAATGGGCATATATTTATGGATATAGGCGTTTCAATGCTAGGGCCTCTATTTGTAGGAGTTAAACACATTATTCTATTTATTAATTTTGTTATTCCTTAATATAGACAAATAACCCGCTGATGGTTTATTACAAAATGGAAAATTGAGAATTTGCAGTATATCGTGAAGAGGTCAGCAGGTGGTACTTAGACTTTTTCGTAAACTTTTTCCACACAACAGAAATATTTTTTGTGCTTCTTAAGTCGGTTACTTAAAAAGATTATCCACTTGAGTTTGCCTTCCGCTTGATCTGCACTATTCTGCAACAGTTGCCTTTGGAAGCTATCTATTGAAATATCCAAGCTTATCCTTACGCTCGAAGCATATGACCTTGTGTCTGCTATAAAGTGAAGCTATCCTAAGTTGAACAACGTATACCAGCAAACTCTAGTACTAGTCGAGCCGTTACGGCCAGCTCGACCCACATGAACAACGTGAAGCCGACGTTCGCTGACCTAACATAAACAGACGCGGCTTAGGCTCACCTAAGAACGAGTTTATCGGAAGTTGCAATACTTAGATGTATCAAAAGGCAAAGCTATTTGTAGAAAACGACGTAAAACCCAAAAACAATGAAATTTTGATTGTTTTATACTTTTTTATATTTAATTAGACAAAAAAAAAAACAGTGATTTTTTACATATTAACCTTATCAGCCTTTTTGAATGTATTCATTTCCTGATTACAGCCTCGTGAAGGTAACTTTTGCAAGCAAAGCTGCCTAATTTCGTAGTAAATTTGATAATTTTATTTAAGATAATTTTATTTTTTGTGCTATACAGTTCACTATTTCGTTTCAATTTAACGCTCTGAAACTATTTTTTAAGCCACTACAATTTAGAATAAGACAATTGCATTATAACAGCCTTGAGAAAAATAAGTCATGACCGTTGTCTTGCATGAACTCTAATAAAATACTACTGCAGCGACCTCTGGTGTTAAAAGCAGTTGTCAACCCGTTATGATCCAGCTTTTTGCATGCTTCTTACATACTGACGGGGAATAAGATTACGCAGACAGTCTCTGTGCTTACATACATATGTTAAGTAGCTCTATATAAAATTTGTTTTTTGCCATGTACGACTTTGCTTTATAAGGGACTTCAAAAGATGTTATGACATTAGTGTACACCTGTTGGTATCATATACGCAAATATGTTGCTTTATTGTTATGCGTTAGGTTCAGTGAGGGTGGCCACTTCAGTAGATCTTGCCAGTAGAAGTAGTTCAATCATCGGCAACTTGCGTAGCAGTTTCTGTATGATACGTTTCGTAACAATGTTTGTACATGTAAATGTATGAACTATGTAAAATAGTGTGAAAGTCACGTCTGGTAAGATGGACTGTGTAGATGTAAATTGTCGTTAACAAGTAAATACTGCCAAAGGTATATAGTGTCTACAGTGTTGTAATTTTTGCCAGATAAAGTCGACTCTTTCAGACCAAATAAATTATAAATTTATAAAGTTCTGAGCAAAGTATAGAGCGCATAGTACTATCTATTCTCCCATTCGACTTCGTAGAGATTTGTGGCTATCAGAGATAGTGGATAGCTTGCTGTCAATGGTATGCAATCAGATGCTTCACCTACCGTACGCAGCAACCGTGTACCAGCATGAAATAGAATTCTCGTTTATTCAAGCTACATATGGGACTAATGTTCGCATTGCCGTCGTCGTAGTTGTCGTAGGAGAGTCGTATTGGCGAAGTTGGCGCTTAGGTAATTAGGTTAGTCTACTAGCCACCCAAAAAATTCGTTCGTCTGTCTCACTCTCACAAGTCAAGAAAACTTGCTTTCTTTTCAATACAGTCTTTAACAACGTTGCGCTGTAACTCTTGAATGTTTTGCGCAATCAATTAAAGTTTTCCCATAATCCGCCAGCGAAACTTGAAGGATTGGAGTATCATCGCCAATCAATCGGCTCTAAATGAGACCTAATGATGAGAGAAAAATCAAGACCGTGGGCAGTAACCTTGGTCTTATCGAAAGGTGACCTGAAGCATATAGGCAAAAGTATGGATAACGGAGAAAGCCTTAGTCTCACTTTGATCGTATATTTTGCAATGTTGTAATAATATACTGCCATAGACCGTTTTTTTCTGATAGGATAGTCTAACATGAACTTCTAAGGTCCCACCAATAAATAACCAAACGTACTTACTCCTTGGCTATAAGCAAATATGGAAAAATGCCAATTTAAATAGTGTATACTTTTTTAGCTGTGAAATGATGTATAGGTATTTATTTGGCACTGGCAATGGTAATAGCAAATGGCTTTGTTATTTCGATCACTATTCCAATTCAAATAGCGCTTGAAATATTGCTTTAAACATTTTCCTCTTTGCCCTCAATATGGAATGCCTTGCAATTGCCCTCTACGGTCTGCTACCGTGGGTTGCGCGCGCTCGATCTCACAGCCATTTAACTAGACGCGCGATCCCACCAGCTTTTTCTCACTGCCTTTTTATAGCGGAAACACTCTCTGATAGAAGAAAATTTCCGTAAAAATTAACAATTAGTTTGCTTTTCAGGAACAAAAAGCAAGTATCATAAGTACAGCCTAGTATGCAAATAAAGATGTTCAAAATATTTGCTTGTCTTCAAAAATTTGTCCTTTGAGAGAGTGCGATCATGACTTACTACGGAACATGAAAGTGTTGTATAAAGACCCGATACTAACAGGAACTAGATAACCTCGAATGCGCGCGGAAAATAAAAGCTCGATTGTATTTAGCGAAGCAGTACCGATACAAATAAGATATACAATTTTTTAAACAGTGCGTAAGCGCTTTTTAGTAATTTTCATCTTCTGTTTGCCGACTTAGCTGTTAGATTTTGTCTTCCAAAGTGGCCTATGCATACATTTGTTTTTGATTTCAATCTTATACAACTCTTCTTAAAAGCTCGTACGCATACGCACAGAAAAAAAAAAACAATATTAATAGTCGTTGATGGATGGAATGTAACGTAAGTTACTTTTTGCAATATACTTAATATATCTTTTACATAATAGTCATCTTTGTATACAATAGTAGTCACCTAGTAAGATGGATAACTAAGTAAGCCTAACTGGCTAAGTTTAAAACCAGACTGCAAACTTAAAGCGACAGACGTTGATGGATGCGATTGAGTTCTTTCTACTAGCTATTTAACGGTGTAGGAACAAAAATTGCTTCTGCGAACATAAAAGAAGTAGGTGTCACTAGACCGCTTTTTTAAACAAGTTGTTTTAAAATAAAGGTGAATATTCTCTATTGTAATTCTGCTGTCCATTGAACACTCTTTTTTTTATTAAAAAAAACCGTACATGGCATTGCATTATATCTTTTCGAGTGGCCGATACGACTCTATAGGCATTTGGATGCCAGTATCTCCTATGATATTGCTCGAGTATCTGTGCATAGGTAAAGTGCAAATTATAGATTTAAATATGCTTAAAATAAACAAGCATGATATTTTATAGTAGCGTGCAACTGCTTACTGTGTGCCAGTTTCAAAACATTACGTTGAACGTAAATAATAGGTTTCCTATTTCCTTAACTTATATCAACTTGTTCATTCTCTAGCTACAAGCCAATATGGCCGTCATGATAAATTCTCGTTCACATGGAATAGCATGGCATGTTGCTGTGGTGAAAATTCTGTCGTGAGCTTAAGATTGCCTAAACCATGAAGTTGCACAATGCAGGTACTGAAGTAAATAAAGTCTTACTTTCCATTTTAAATACGACTTTTAGTTGCCAATTTAGAGCAAAAAACTAACACAATAACACTATAGAGCATAGGTACTGGGCACTTTAACAATATTTCGTTGTTAACTACGATTTACGTTCATATTAACACAGAATGACAAATCTCATTATGTATATATATATTTACTACTAAAGACTTCGAGCAGTAGGTTTGCCTGACTCCAGTCTATCCTTCGAAGTGGGTTACGTGAATTAGGCTAAGTTTATTCGACGTGTATTATAGGAAAGTGCCTGAGTAAAAGATGGAGTCGAATGAACAAGTACTCTTGCTGCTAGAGGGAAAAGTTTGGTTTCTCGTAGAAAGCGTAACCTTAATTTGATTGACGGAAAAACTTCTTGTTTATTTTGCACGTAAGGCCGTGACGACGGTCGAAACACCAGCGACGGCGGCTATCATGTTATCATGGCTTGCGTTTAACATAAGATGTAAGGCAAATTTTATCTGGCAAAGAAAATTATCACTCAAGATTTGAAAATATGTTGGCAGGATTTGTCGTTAAGAAGAAAATTTACCGTTATTGTAAAACATACCTTATAGAAACAAGAGGGGCAACTATCGTGAGCAAGGAAAAATTAGACTGAATGATATAAAGCTGCCTAGTAGCTAACTGGAAATACACGAACAACAAAAAAACATCAGAAAATACGATTGTTTTTATTTTCGGATAATCTCATTTGTGAGTGTGATATCGTTCTAAAATCATGTACAATCCTTAATGAATTATACAAAGCGTTGTTAGTCATAGAATCGGATTACTAATGCCACGTAACAAGCGGCTATCCCTGTTTCATTAGAATTGTTTCATAGATCCAGAGAACACTGCCTACAAGTTTTAAATCGCCCGGAATTTTCTAGCCTTTGGTAATTCAAGATTTAGAAGACGTACTTGACAAAGACAACCCTTAGATTCAATACCTAACAACACACAAAGTGTATATTAAAGACTTAAGCGAAGCACGTATCGAAAAAATGTGTAGCGGGCAGGCAGTGAGTGAAGTGGAAATTAGTGCAAAAGGCTTCGATATGACACCGTGCCACATCGTCCTACGGTACTGAGACGAGCTGAAAGAACAGGACAACCAAGCAGGCAGAAAAACTATTTGTAAGTCGTTTGCGAAATACATCGATCCTTTAAATGCCGACAATCCGTATTACTAGCGCAGTCAGGTGAAAATGCCCCCATGATGGCTTAGTTTGATATTTGCCTGCTAATCTTAGGGACACTGTAATCTAGACTTAAACCCGGGAGTAGATACACTTTATTTCATGTCGGGAGCCAGCCATCGAATGAAATATTTAAGGGCGAGACCAGACGTAACGCTTGAAGTATAAGGGTAAAAATAATTAGCACCGTTAATTACGAACAACGCAGAACAAAGAACTAACTGTAGCACGACATCAAATTGTGAAGGTCAATTTGATCATCTTTTGCATCCCTTACAAATTATCTGTTTAGTAATACCTTGTCCATTATAGTTGTAAAAATTCAGTTGAAAAAATTGTCTAATCTTCATTCAATTTGACCAAAACTTTCCTACGCATAGGGGATTCACAAACGTTGTAAAAAACGACGGCAAATTTAAGACGTTGGCAAACTTTTCATACAATAATCTTCAATCCAAGACCAGGACAGATGGCAGAACATTGATAGGTCACCATTACGCACATTCGTATGTCCGGAGCTGCGCTATTGTTTCCGGCCATTCAATGCAAAGCAGACGGGTCAGAAATATTAGCCTTTATAGTGAAGGCGACAAGCAAAACATTGAACAGACCCTACCGAGAAGGTGTTCTAACTACTGTGCTTTTATTTTATTTATTTAACAAATGCGTATTATGATTGTTTTTCAACTGGTGAAACCAGACAAATAATTCTGCGATAGTTCACCTCTTCGAGTAGTTTACATCTGTGTTTCAAGATTGAAAAAACCATACGACACATTCTTCCAAATACATCGTGAACATGTTTGCTCAAATGCCTGTTACGGCTTTTCTACGAGAATATTGCGCCTAATCAGATGCACACGAGCAAAATATAAGCTTGTGCTTGTCCCATATAAGAGAACAACTAATTATACCGCGTACTGTAAAGAAAGACAACCTCGAGTCATCTAAATTAATACACACTTTTGTTTTTTTATTTATCAGTATATTCTAGCCTTTAATGTAATAACAATAAAAAGCGTGGGCCATACAATTATTTTTTTTAGTAATACAGTAAAACAGGATCTTTCAGAAATATAATACTGTAAGTTAATTATGACAGGTGAGTTTTACGGCGCTAATCACAAATGCCGTACTTCAAATATGAGCGGCAATTATTGGCTAGTTTTCAAATGCTTTACACAGCATCCTTGCAAACGTTTAAATGTAAGCGTGAATTTAATAAACTTGCCTCAGTATGAAATCTCCTTAATGGCGAGAAACTAGCTTGTTCGCCACCCACCCCAGCTTCTGCCGGTATCTTGAAGGATGTTATTCATTGTAAGTAAGCTAAGGTGTAATTGTAATATTGTTGTTAAAAAAAAAATGTTTACTGATATACACGATTCCGCATGATCGATGCAGAACTGACATTAAAAAGTTGTGATTTTGTCACGTTTTCGTTACATCGAGATGCAAAAAAATGATCTGGTAAACACAGCGATGTTTTTTTTTTAGTGCCGTTACTGTTTACAGTATAGCTGTTTTTACAGCCATGAGGCTTGGCAGCGACTAGTCAGAGATAACTAGATTTAGATGTGTGCAGATGTTCGTTAGACTGTCTTTTATTCGATTTGGCCACTGAATATGGAAAACGGTATCAAGCTCGTAATCAAGCCTTAGTTTTTCTGGTGATTCATATTGTGCGTATATTGTGTGTGGAAGTGTATCGAATACTTTGAGAATCAGCAGAAGCACCTCCTCCATAATCTGCTGCGTATTCGATGGACAGTCTGTGAATTTTCGCCAAGGATATCGCAGTAAGATGATTTTAATCAAGCCTTTATTAAAAATCCATTTGAGTGCTTCCTCGTGCCGCGCTTGAACGAGGTTCGACACAATTTCTATAAGTCGCATCACGTTTCCATCGGTCGCTAATAGTAGAACAGACTGAAAACGATACACAAATATACAAGAATAACACGGTAAGATATTTTTCATCACCCGAGTGCTACTCGATGTAATATAACGTGCCAACTGATCTTTATTTTGCTTTTGTTTTGACTCCATAAGCAGATTATCAATAAGTTTTTTTAATCCTTATTCACCTTTAGACAAACGAAGACGTACTGCCCTAGGTGCGCTGCGCGCTCTATGACAGTAGGATGTTGAATCAGCGTCAGGATTAGTTCAAACCACGGTTTTTTTACCTCGATCCATGCGATCGGTAAAGATTTGTTGAGCCGGTAATAGGCAGCGACCAGATCTACATCCTGGAATTTCATACGCTGATTTCCATCACAAGTCACAAACCTCCACATGAACCTTATATCCTTACTATCCTGACTAATCGTATAAAAATCCGCGTTGAACACGTTCCGACTCAGGTAGTGATGAAGAGATACTCTAAACATTCTGAACACGTTCAGCTTAATTAGCGTGTCAACACAAGCCTCATCGCCAGCCAGGTCACAGAGAAGATACAATGCCGCGGCAATTATCCTGCTGTTTACCTGCGACAAGACAATTTTCCCTAGGGTGTCATGGATACCTGCACCCATAACGCCCCTCCGGCCCAGTTCAAATTTGGTCAGCTCATAGAGAATCCATAATATGTGAAATGCATTTGCTGGATACTTCCGCAGTATCGAGCCGAGCTGTTGAAAATGGTTGTTTCCAAGGTCGGTGGGGTACGGCAGGCCAACACTCAGCTCGAAGGTTACCGACATCAACAGCCGCAAGGCCAATTCACGAGACACAGGCGAAACCCTCGATTGCGACGCATACCGAATCAAACACGACACACATCCGTTATCAATAAACCAAACCTGGCTCTGACGTTCGAGCGGTTCCGACGATAGCATTCGTAGGGCATAAGTTTGTTCTTCCTCTGTACCATGTAAAAACACGTAGAAGAATGCATTGTATGCGTCGAACCTGGTAGGGTCCTGAAACTCAACTTCTCGCGAGGGTACGACGCGGCGTAACAAGTCTGTTTCATCTGAAGTAAAGCCCATTTTCTCGGATTTTTATGGAAAAACGTGTATTTCGCAGAACGAGTAGCGCCTCTTTATGCAGGCTGTTCTCCTATCCACCCATCAATTAACAATCATACATGAATAAGTATAATTAATCAGCCGAAACAAAAATGAGACAAGTGGGATATCTATGCCGGATAAGAACTGTTCAGCGGTACAAACACTGCAACTTAAACGTGTCCACCGTTGGTTGCCTCGCAGCTACTGTGAGACGGACCGCTGCCCAATTCGATGTGTCCATATAATGTGGGAAAGACTCGTTTGACATGTCCTATTTCATTACTGAGGTTAAGAAGCATGATTATTACGACAGATGCAACGCACGTATGCGAAAATAGAGTACGTCGCGCCAAAAACAAAAAAATTTGATTCATAAGCGTGCATAGAAGTATGTCCGCAGTGCATTAAGGAGCGCCATTCGATATGGCGTAAACGGACTCCTAGTCAGTTCGCCTAGTTATTGTGATCGAAAAAAAACTATTTATGCAGATTTGCCATTTCAATAAATCATAACAATTTACCCTGTACACTGGATGATCGCTACTTTTCACGGACTACTTAACAGTGAGTTTTTTTATAAGGCCATAGTATATGACACTTGTTAATAATTCACGGTATATCGAATTGTAGATGAGGATTGACGCTATATATACGTTTAACGTCCTGACTTAACCTGTTTCCTGCAGAAATACGCGTCGTATCCCAGCGTACCCTTTTGCATGCAACTGAGAGTGCTTAATGTTTTTCAGTTAAGAACCCATCTCAGGCTGTTTTAAATTTTTAGCAAGCTGCGCTACTCCGCCAATTTCAAAAAAATGAAATGCTACTATAGGATTATTACGGCATCTTTTGTAATTACTGTCTTATGTTCTGAACAAGCTTTATTGAGAATACTCCAAAAGTATTTTCTGAATAATCTACATTTCAATGGCCATATTATTTTACCTAATTAGTTAAGCGTTTTTTTAAAAATCCTCATATATACAGTCTTCCTCGAGGATAGTCTTGTAATAGCAAACGATCTTATATTCATATTGTCCCAAATGTAAGGTGTTCATTGACATCCATTCAGCTAAGATTACTGGAATATATTGAGTTACAGGTAGAGCGTTGTATAGGGAAAGTGATGGCAACCGTACGTCCGGATATCGGAAAAACCCGCGTTCTAAATGAGAACGTTTACAAAAAAGGCGAATCTTGAACATGAGATCGAAAAACGCAAGCAGAAGCAAGAGTGAAGTCAGAACAGAACTTCTTGTTTTAATGATGTTGGTAATATACCTATCTCAAACATAAACACTCTGATAACATTTGGAGATAGCCTAAAGTGACTTCAGGCACGAATAAACATCAATCAAACATGTGCAGAACGAAAACGACTACGTAGGCCAGTGTAATTTTCGCATCATATTCCTAGACTGTGTAACTGCTTCAGCCGATTACTTCCCATTATGTCGACATGCAATTATTAAAATAACAATCTATAGCTACTAATTTTTACTAATCAGATTATCTCAGCCACACCTGCACCGGTAGCGTCCAATGAGTCTCTACGGTTTGTTTCAGCGTCAAGGTCAGTATCTCTCTATAACCTATCAAAGCGTTCTTCAACGCTGACCGTGACCACTTGGCTCATCCGCCCCACCCCCACGCCCGTCTATGTTTATCCTTAGTATTCTACGTATGTGTGTATGTCGGTATGAACCTTCACGTGTATGCAAGCATGTGTGACCATATCGACGGCAAGCACTTCTCCACTTTACCTCTGGCTAGCTAGCCTTACCTAGATGATTCCACGGACAAATGCCCTCTTTTGTAAATCGTTGCACCGACGAGGGTTGTTCGACAAGATAAGATCCCATCAAGGATGTGACGATCCAGGTGCTCCCGTAGCTTTCTGTAGAAGCGCTTTTAGCGTCTAGTTAGCTATTCATTATAGAAGCGATATACACACGCGATGAGCTATGTATGATAGCAAAATATTACTTCATCTGAGACAAGTCAATCTTCGTAACTGCAGAGAAAAACTGCGATGGTTGACGCTAACTAATTCATTTCGGATCTAAAGTCTCAAGAGATACAGAGTGAGGAGAAATAAGCAAAATAAGCGTCATATATATAAGACACCGGGCAAAGCTCCTAATGCTTTACACTAACTCCCATTAGCGATAACGTGACTTTAAATAATTTCCGCCGCGAAGACAATGCCTAAGAACCGGTTGGATTTATCGCGTCTAGCGAAGGGTTTCTTCAGGGGACTTATCTTTAGATGGCTGATTTCCTATCCTTTGGGAGAAATCCTAGGGCAACATACATACAGATCTATCCACTAACAAAATAATAAGCTAACTAGATAGCTTTTTTTTCTATGTGCTGGTGTATTTTTCTACTTATTAGTCACTGAAGCACCTTAAAACCGTGAGATAAGGTATATTGTTAGAAGTGAAAAATTTGAATAATTTAAATTTTAAATTTGAATAAGTAATACATTTGAATTCTCCTGTTAGAGCCGCGATGTCTCTCTGTGCTTACTTACTAGAAACAAAATGGAATTAATAATTCGTGCTGTGGCGTCGGTTTAGCGGTTAAAACGGCGGCCTTCCAAGACGTTGACGGGCGTACTATTTGCGACCCACCCAACTTGCCTTGGTTAAACCCGTATGCATATTCCGCAAGCCCTATAGAAGGACAGGTGTTTGAAAGATGGAAAGTATCCATGCATGCCACACCCGTCAGATTATTCTTTGCTTGTACATTTTTATTTACCGACTTGAGTCTAGAATACCATATATAACAAACAATAAATTGAAAACTTTGTATTAGATAAAGTACATTCAGCAGTCATACAAAAAAGTCTTTGACGGCTTCCACCGGTGCCATCAATACCATAGCGGTTAGCAAGGCTTTCTTTCAAGCAGTATGTACGTATATTTCCTTAATGTAGATATTTTGTTATGTATATTGTTTTTATAATTTATATCATGGATAATAGGTAAAAAAAGTGTAAGCATGGATAAGACGTGCACATGCACGCTTTCCGCTTCACGTAAAGTTCTAGCAGATTACAATATCAAACATTATTCGTATCTTTAAATAAGTAATAAAGGTTTTCGTTTATTAAATAAAACTTTGTTCGGGTTCGATTTGGACTGATGCATCCCGTTTTGAAGCAATGACAATCGTGAAAGGACACGTTCGCAGAGTCGTTGCCATATTATGATGGTGTTTATATCTTTGCGATAACCACTGAACCAAGTAGAAAGCGTGATTGGAGCATCAATACAGCTTCGTTCGTACAAGTTCGAAAATACTACACCTAAATGATTAGCTACATGTACAGGGTAAAAATGTGGCCTAGCTTTTGCGGGGTCGTTGGCTGAAGTTTAAAAACGTTATTTCAGTGCACCACCCAAAATTGAGCTCAGAAAAGGTTGTCGTTTTTCCGCTAAACACAAGTGATCGTTGGAAAAAAAATTTAATGTTTAGCTAACAACAAACGCGTGAACAGTTCCTGGCATATGTCGGTCGGGGTAACTCTTACTTAACAATATAGTACCTGATTAGTGTTAGAAATATTAAAAATCGTGATCCTTGTGGTCTCATTTCGAGAGCTGTTGGTGAAGCGACATTGGTCGGATTATAAACTATTCTGTTTTCTATACCGTCACTTAGAGTTCTCTCCGTAAAGTTATGTGCCACCAAAACTTCATGTTTCTATTTGCAAACACTGTAGCAAACTGTGGAATAAAGATTAAGACCATTCAAAAGGCAGAACTTCCGTGATTTTTGTAGATATAAGAAAATTATTTAGTTTGAATTAGTAGTACTTTTCTTGCATACAGTGATAGAATATGCATGCATACGCAGACAGAAATTGCCCCATAACTCGGTGTAGGTTCGCAGCGAATTGAAGTTTTCTTTGCTATATCGAAGATGGATGGTCGTGAGTACGTGAATTCTGGTTCTCGTTTTTATATATGACACTTTAGCGAAAAAGTGGTTCTTGGCCTTAGCCAGAACGCCGAAACACGCTTCTAAAACTACAGAAATAATCCTAGTTAGGAACTTGTCTTAAGTTGTCAAAAGGCCAGCTATTTGAAGCAATTGTTAATCAGAGTACCTATCATAAGACTCTAACTGTATATTTGCAGAATATCGGCTTTTGAATTTTAAAGACACATCCGACATGTATTCAAGAAACCAAAAATAGACAATAGGTTTTATGCTGGGGCCTAGTCACCGACCGTAATGTAATGGGTTTTCTAACATAAAACTCTAAGAAACTTGGTAGTGGTAAGGTGCTACATAGATACACGTCTCAGATCATCACTGATATCCGGCTGAAGCATCGAAGTATTCTATCTAATACTATAATGATCTTACTTTCTATTGGCGGCGCGTAGGGCTTTTTCAAACACCGGGGCTACCTTCTCAATTCTAAAGCATTAATTCTTAGAAGAACTTCATTTAAATTTACTTACGTTCGTTCAGATTATGGGAAGCATGTGAGACTAATGTACTTTTATTGTGAGCATAACCGACATAATTAAACGTCGTATTCATATTTTTCGAACAGTGTTCGCTCGATAACCGCTAAATTCAGCATTAAGGGTTTTTTGTAGTTTTTAAAATCTGTATTTTTACTGAACTATTAAACTCACCGATGACCGCCTTCGTGAATTAGTTTACTTTAATGATAAAGTTAAATGATGGCAATCGCTTAAACAGTATGGATCTTCTTAAATAGTACGAAAGGTTGCTTGGTTTTTCCTGTTTTTTATTTTTATTTATTTATTTATTATGGTGTCTTTTATTTTACGCAACCAAACTGATGGATCTTCTTGAATATACGTGTATTTATTTTAAAAAATGTATCGACTATATGGCCAGGAAACCAGAGGGGTTTTGGGTATAAGAATGCGGTAGAGAGTTTTTCTGAATAATAAAGCTCGATTATATAATTAATTAAGCAATTAATTATATATAAGTGCGTAAATGTGCCCACAGATTTACTGAGTCAAGTAATCTATATATCTTATTTTAAAGTTAGTTTATGAGAAAGACGATTATGGTTATTAATATGCCTGGTTTGAAGTATGCGCTCAATACTCGAATAAATTTGAATCTCTGTGGGTTGGTTCATTTACCACGTATTTCCATAGCAAAAACTGCTGCAGTGGGCATTATCTCCGTTGAGTTACCATCAATCATTAAAGTATGTACTGATAATCGACAAAATTTCAAATCTTGTTTGTCAAAAGAATTTCACGTATCGAATAAAAGTACATGATCTTTAAATACATACAACTTTTATTATTTCTACATCCAAATCACTTGATTTCTCTCATCAACGGAATTATTACCCACCTTCTTACAATATATCTTGTAATTTTCTAACATAAACAATTTGTGTGAATCAAACTATCATAGAAAGGTTAGTATTCAGCGTTTTGTCACGCAGTAATAACAGTGATCCTTTTTCTTACATTATTCCATGTAGGTCCTTTTACAATCGGTGTGTTTTGATATCTCTCTTTGTTAGCCGTTTTCCTTATAACTTCCTCCTAGAGTCTACTAGCTTGCCGACTAGAATTCGAAGTTTAAGTTCCGTGACAACTGCTAGCGGAAGCGCGCCAGATGCGTCGCGACGCCTCGCTGGAGCGATTATCTGTAAGCAGCTGACGGCTAAAGCAAACAACAACCAGCTGAGTTGGTTCGGGTCGAATAATAACAATAATAAGGACAGGGCTTCATAGCGATCGGCGCGTATCACTAAGCCACATAATAATAGCTACGTTGGCGCTTGTTGAATATGAAGTATGACTTTGCTACAGAGGTGGCTGATGTTGTTCGAGTGAGCAAAAAAAACACGGTCCTAAATTCGTGTGCGTATTATGGTTTTTCTGTGTGTAAATAGTTCTCTGAGCAGTCTTCGTGATGGCCTATAAAACTTGAGGATAAATGAAATGATCATGGAAACCAGGCATAGCCACGCTAGAAGTAAAAGAAAGCGTTCCTGTTTACAAGCAATGGTCAATTAAGACAGTACCGAATGTGAAAGTTACAGAACAGAGGATTACAGAACTGATTAACGAAAGATTCACGCCGTCTCATCGTCCAAGAAATTGTCTAGTAGCATACGCAGTCTACTATCCATCGTCCTTCTGAGCTATTGCGATTTCCAATAAAATCAACACATCGCGTCTGCTGCGGTTCGTCAGTAACAACATCTGTGGCTGCATTTTGCACGGTGAGTTGATCCGTCAACGTTAATCGATTTATCAAGCATGTCGCGAAACGTAAATTATAGGCCAAACCGCGCACCATTAAACGACCTGGGCAATGTTGCGGACTGGAATGGTGCGCGCGAACACAAACGAACTTTAACTTTCGCCGTTGGCTGCGTATGTATAAACGTCTTGCTCAATATTTTTCTTGCCGCTTACGTGACGCGTTGCTTCTCCACCGTCTGCTGTGCATTGGTAGAGTCGTTTGCGGCTGCTGTTGTTATTGTCCCTATTGTTATCGCATTACATTGCGCTATCCTACATACCAGCAAGTCAAGAGTGTTATCGCCGCCAGATTTGATAGCCGCCTCGTCGTGACTGTGATTATTAATAGCGGCGCCTCCATACAGTTCGAACTGAGAGAGTAATTTTTGACGCGAATTCTACGAACATTTACTGCTGATTGCCAAGATTCGCTTTGCCCCCCCTGTCTGCGAACGCACGTCAGAACTGGACGTATTATAACAGTGCATTACTTGCATTTTGTACACATACAAAGTGAACTCGGAATAAAAATTTTGTTGCTGGTCGATTATAGTGTAGTGGGAATGTCCAGCTGTAGTCTGGGACTTAGGTGAGTTTATTGGGTCGCTTGTGTGCATCTTTGTACGTTTGCATATTGCCGGCGAGCTAACTTATTAAGGAATCTACTGAGAGGGAGAGGGAGGTCACGTTCGCTTAGAAATGACAAGAGCACGGTTACATGAGGACACCACGTTATTGCAACGGCCGAACGACATTTTTGAAAGTCTTGTAATATATACATGTGTTGTTGATATTGCATGGTGAATGCATTCAATAAAATGTTCTGATGTAGGTTCGGAGTTGGTGGAAAAAGTTTCATGCGTATAGTATAATAGTTTATTTTTTATATGTAAAAACGTATTATGAATTAAATGAAGCCCAATGGGGCATTATGATTATAGATAATATGCTTGCTGCAAGGTACTCAAACTTAAGACTGTAAAAACTAAGGGCTTAAACATTTTGTAATAATACTCTTGCATTGCATTTGTTGTGCGTGAAACGCTACAGGAGTATGTTAATTTTTACGTGAACTAGACACTTGTACTTAGAGCAAACAGTCGGAAAAAGAGCCTCGTTGTGTTTAGCAGCTGTAAGCAAGCTGCACAAGAGATTTTCCTAGTTCCTTTCGTTTCAGTTTTTATTAGCTGTGGTAACTTTTAGCTTACGTTTCCTGCAATACACTGAAAATACCAAGTCCTGGTTCCGAAAAATTGCCGGATTTATCTATACTGAGGCATATATTTCACCTCATATCAGAATTTAACATTACTATTTGATTCGTTATCGTCGTCGGCTTATTACAGAACTTTGTTGAAAAAAAAGTAGTGCTCGTAAATCTCCAGATCACGAAACAAAGCCAAGATGTCTGTGGCCTCTTCCCTAGCCTTTGGATTCACGGGATTTCTAATCTACAATGCCGAACCCGGCTCATGTAAGTCTGATGTTTATATAGCGATCGATATGAATGCGTTCAATTATTTTACTGGACTCTAAAGCACCGTGTTTAGATATGTAGCTGTGTATATATTTTTGCCCGTACATAGAAATTGAATAGAACCTAAAAAGAGGTATTCTATGTGAAAATTTCAGCTTTCTTTGCCTTTCACCCCGTGCTCATGACGATCGCAGTAAGTATTACGCAGGCGACAATATAATTCTACTGCGATAATAGCTGACTTCATATGTGTTCAAATATAAATTATCACGAAAGTCGGAATAGGCTAGCCATGAGCCACAGTCGTCGGAAGTTTTAAAAGATGATTTTTAATAGTTTATGAATAATCTCATCATCTGCGATTAGTTTCTGTGAGTAATAAAGAATAACTTAAAACAGAAATTACTCGAAAAAAATGGCACATTCTCTAACGTTGGACTTTTTCTGTCAAAACAAGAACTACTTAATGGGTGGATAGATCCAACGGCAATTGAGCATGAACACTTATATTTTATATATGAATTCCATATCTTTTATGAGAGCGCATTCGAGTACATTGTCTAAGTTACAACATTGAGCAACAGTTCTAGCATTTATGTTAGTAAGAGTGGACACTTATAATGTTCACAAATAGTGGCTTAGGTGACGCTGACTAGCTTAACTACGTGGCATCAAATTGTAGCAGCAGGTGGAAATGTTAAAATTGCGATGTGTGTTTGAGCTACTAATGTTAACGTACTTTTATTTGAACTGCCTTCAAAAAAGTACAGAGAGCAGATTTCCTTCTAAGACAAACGTACACACCGATAATGAATCGAGACTGTCTAAGAGTATAGGAACAAACGTATCAATATGAATTCGGTTTTGTCAAGCTTTGTTGTCGTATGCTAAGATCTAAGAAAAAATTCCTTGTTTCCTAGCAAGAATGAATTTGAATCGTCGACTAATAGTTTTGTCGAACCAATTAATCAGCAGACGAACTGTTAAAAATCATCGCTCAGTCTACGTGTAGAAATTTTAAGAACAGTACGATTACATGGCTCATTTGCTTTCAGCATTTATCCCCCTGGATCTTATTTAGAGAGTCTTGAGCTCCAAGCAACTTGTTGCATAAAAAGCAAGTAAAGCAAGATTTGCAAAATGCCCTGGTGCTTAAAAATTATCGATCTTATACGAGATTTCAATATAACGTTATTCTTGTGTAATTTTCACCTCTTCATTGTCGTATTAATTTATAATATTTTTCTCTAACGAAAGCACTGGCGCAGTTTTTTCTATAGTGGTTACAGTTATCAAAGAAATAAGGACTCGTCAATGTTTATCATATTGCAGTATACCTGTACGCCCGATGTATGGTTCGTCCCAAAAAATGGTCCGATTTTTGTCAATATCTACGTGTTCTTCTGTGTTAAACATTATTTCCTTAAATACATATAATTCGAGACATATGCTAATGTATATGCCCCGTCATTCACGGTTTCAGTACAGCCTGTTAATGTTTGAAGCAATACAGATATTCAACAAATCGAATCCCCTTCGAGATTGGCTTCCTATTAGAGCTGTCACTTTTCATTGGTTGCTTGCGGTAAGAACCAAATTATTACTAAATTATATATTATTACATATACTATTATAAAAATTTGTGTCAACTAGCTAGAAATAATCGCGTAAAAATAGCCATCGTCACGCCGTTAGTGGCATCGACCTTAAAAAAAATGTTCGTCACCATCAACTAACGAATTCCTATCTAATATTCTTAAGAACCTGAAAAATAATTATCACATATACCAAATACGAAGCTATATACGTGCGTGACCAGCTGGATCGAAATCATTTTGTGAGACAAACCCAAATTTTCAACCGAGTTTGCCAAAAACATTATTTTGGCAAACTCGGTTGAATTTAATAATATTTATGAAACTTCGATTGAATTTTATCTTGGTGGTTGCAGACGATTACGATAGCCTGTATATCAGGAGGAATGTTCATCGTGTACGAGCACAAGGAGTCACTTGGAAAAGCGCATTTTACCTCGCTGCACTCCAAATTCGGGTTAATTGCCAATTTGGGTATAATCTGCGTAGCGTTAGGTGGAATTCTGACGCTCTACCGGAAGAACCTGAACTTGCCCGTTATTGTCAAGCAGGGCCACGTCATCGCTGGCGTCATAATTTACATCGCGGCTGTGGGAGCCCTTCTCACAGGTCTTTCATCAAATCTATTCAGTAATGTCATTATGCAATCATCTCCTGCTTATTGGAGGGCCATTTATGTCCTACCGATTCTTTGTGGCTTTGTCATTGTCATGCAGGTAATTAGGAAGTTTATTGCCAAAAACGAAAAAAGCAAAAATGAACATGGCAAGGACAAAAAGAGCTCCGACTAGGCAACCCGTTTTTATCTATTTTTCTGATAAAGTTGTCGCACAAAAATTTTACCGAAATATTATTCCGAAATAGTGATAAGACTCGATGACCAAAATCGTCGAAGGCAGTTTTAACACAGTCGAAAACTGCGAATCTGTTTTCAATAAACACAGAAGAATAACGAAAAATTAAAGCAACAAAAAGCAACGGTTGAAGGAAGCCAGGGGTCGCTTGTTCAAGCCCTGCCAACGACATTTATCATCCTACAAGTGTTATTAGATAAAGAAATAATAAAAACAAAAGCGATGGATGAAAACAAGCTCATATCTTTATTGAACTTTCTGGCTTTTCCCTACCGTATTGTCTACTATTATTACTGTATCATAATTACGGGGTACAAAAGTGTTTAGCATCTTAACGCTATTCTTTTTATTTACATCCTTTGATGTTTTCTTTTTCATATGTTCACCGGTGCATAACTGTGTATGACTGTCTATGTGCGACTTACAAATAAAAAAATTGTGTTTTTTACGTAAGATAATGGGTGTCGGTAAACTCGCTTACCGACGTAAAAGTGGGACTTCCAACTAAAGACTATATTGTACACAGGTCAACGTCCAACAAACCCTACGGAATTTGTGTGACTAAAGAGGTTAACGTCGTATTAGTGTTGCTAATTTTGCTTATAAAGGAACACAATTTTAAAATTGAGAAAAAAGAGTTTGCACAATAAAAATTGTTTTGCCTTAGTAGTGGTTTGTATACTGTACATTTCTCTAACGGCATATATCCTTTAGTTGTCGTACGATCTGCTTTCGATAGCTTTCGAGTTCTATCTTCTTTTTTTCAGTAGTACACTCTGCAACCCAGTGACACGTCGCTGTCTTTCATCATTGTTAAGGGAATTATTTCTTGACATGGTAGGCATATAGACGTATATGCAGTTCTGTTTATTTGTGAATGTGAACTACTTATCACCGTAAACGGGCTCGATCCTGACAATTTCCCTACGAGACATGCAGGGACCATCCTGTTCGATGCTGTTGCTTGGAGTAGCAAAGGTAAGCCCGCGACAAAGCCAGCCTAAGATGGGTAATAACTTTTCATTTTTTTTATTTTCTCCACTTTTTGAGCAAGGTTCGGATTTGACTGGTAAATCGGATTTCTTTCCTGGCGACTTAAAAAAGTTGTCCAGTGTTGTTTGTCCTTTTTGAAGCTTGCATCGACGAGGTCTTTTTTTGGGCGGCGACGCTTCGTTACGAGGGTATGCAGGAGCCAAAAGCCGACCAGTAGACTTACATGGACTCCGACTTGTCGAGGGCGTTGAGAAATTGCCAGCGGCGTCGGTGGTAAGATGTCTTTTATCTCTAACGGCGTCCAAGGAGGGTGAAAGCTTCGTGGGACTCGCGTGTATTCCAAGAGTGAGCTGACGAAAAGCACTCGAAGGGCTTCTCGATGGCGTGCTCGATTCTGAATCACTGCAATATGTTGCAAACAGGTGACACAAAAGACAAGGATAGACAGAATAAAAAATGAAACAAAATACATTAAAGAAAACAAGAAAAGTTACAGTGATTAGGCTAGCGTTTATTAGAACTAGCGAAAACAAACGTAGACTTAAAGGTTGCTCGCGTAGTGTGGCATCGCGTACGACAATCCCAGCCAGTCATAGCCGTGAACTATACTAAAGCCTTTTTCAAGCCCTGAGGCTTCACGGCATAGTTTTTGTTAGTTATCCTTATTTTTTAAAACTAGTCATTCAGAATATTTTACATCACCAAAAACGTAGAATACACGATATGATTGGAAAAATTAAGTTCACCAATTTACTTACAAACCAACACGAATTTCGCATAGTCTATCAAACATACGTTTCAGTGTTATCGTTAGGGACATCAGTTGTGTAATTAACAAATGAATGCTTAAATATAAAAGGATAAGAACGAAAATTAATAACTTCCGCACGACTTCGAGCTGCTTAGCGCTATATCACACATTCCTAGCCAGCCTTCATAGTTTTGACTCGATTATCAGTTCTAGAATTCTTGTCAAACCTGCATAGCAACGGCGGCGTTTCGACGGAGCTGGTACAAACATCTAAGTACAGCAGATCCCTATCGTTCTTATTAGGCTGTCGGGTGTCAGGACTTTCGGGAGTGCAGATGGCTGAGCTTCCCTTATCAGTCTGCTGATTTTCTTTGTTATCGTGAGCTATAGCCGTACACGAATCGTCCACGTCAATAACTTTACCGGCATCTTCAATGGACTCTTTCTTTAGCACTATAATGGCCTCACCCGTGGATGCCTTATGAAGTTTCGACTCCTGATACCATCTGACATTCGAGCTGTTACTAGTCATACAATGGCTAGAGGAGTGAGGTACAACGTCGTTACTTCCTGAAATGCCAAACATCATATGGAAGTTGGACAATTTGCTTGTGATTAATTCTCTAGCAGGGAAGAATACGCAGTTGGATTTTGTACCTTAGACAAATATCTCAATATTGTTATTCCACAAAATTGACTGAGGACGGCATCTGTTCAGTATAATATTTTTAGAAGGTATAGTGGCTTTTTGAAGCAAAGCCGTACTGGATGAATATGTGCAAATCAATTGAGTTAAAAAAAACTGCTGCAAATGGTATGTATTAGCACTTTAAAAAAAGTTTTTTCGAGCCTATGATCTATTGATTTACCTTCTTGACCAGAATATTGCGTGGCAGAAATAGGGTTGGCTGGTGTACAATGAGGTCCTATTGATTCGCAGTCGTTGCACTTATACGGAGACATTGCTCCCTGCGTAAGATTACTACATTTAATATGCGTACCGCTCTTTCCGCAGTCATCGCACCTAGACAAAGCAACAAAAACGGACAGATAACGTAAATGTTGAGAAAGGCATAATTATGCGCGAAATAATTGCAACAACGTTTTGTGTGTTATTTATAATATTTTTTTTATTACGAGTTGAAACCGTAGTAAATAGAAGTGGTGAATAAAAACTGAGATTGTCAACTACTCCTACAGCAATAGCTATTCAATAAAGACACATAATTATTCATATATGATCAAGCGAGTATAATACTCGTATTTATCTCACCTAACAACTTCCCAGTCGTCATGGTCCTCGATGTTGCTGCGACCCTCCGGGCAAAGACAAACAGGCACATCACAAGTGCTATGAGGTATGTAATGATCGGCAAATTCGTCGTTACGTTCCCACTCGGCGTCCTGATCAGGCACAAAGATGCCGTTCTCCCGACAGGAGTACAAAAAGTCTTCCTCATTGCGGCACTGGCTGCATTTAAAATGATGCAAGCC
>NW_019213249.1:0-28140 GCF_002532875.2 Varroa jacobsoni | reverse complement strand
AGCTACTCTAGCGTAACCACGCAAGCAACCTTTTTCATACAGTTGGCGACAACATGGGCTCACGAGTAGGTCCCTTGGCAAGGGCCGGGTTAAGTCTATCTTAAGGGACTCCAAGCACACGAGACATTCGGCTGTTCCGTCTTCTTTCAGCAGTGGTGAAATAGTCTGACGTCTCCGAGCGTGCTCGGCGCAGAAAACATTAAATGACTCCGAGTTAAAATCGGGAACCGCACCGACCTCAAAGCCGCAGGGAAAATGGAAAATGCGCCGACAAGATGACCTGGCACATTTTACCGTGGCGCCCTTTTCGGAGCAGTAGCAGCATCTGTCTTTGCGCGCACGGCGCAATTCTTTATAAATGTCGACGTCAAGGAAACCTTTAATTCCTTCATCGTCTTCGCCTTGCTGAAGCAACTGAGTCGACAAGAGCTAAAACAGACGAGAACTTATGCTGTTGTTATTGATGTTATTATCTGTAAGCGACACATAGATGGCCGAGAAACTGTACGCAAGTTAATGCGTTCTGTGTTAGACCTGTCTCTAAGCGTTTGTTTATAGGCGTCAGGAATCTAGGTACGTTAGTAGAAAATAGATACATAAGCGTTAAAGCACTCATTCCAACACTACCGATTTTATTAGGAGCCCGTAATTCTAAAAGTACTATAATAATTTTGCACATTTAAATGTAAAATTTATAAAATCGCTGCCGTCTAACACTTAAAGCCATCAATGGATCATCGCCGTTGAATTACTACCCTACATGCTTTTTATATACCTATGCTACGAATATGCTCTTATAAGAACGGTTTTCTTATCCGCCAGCTGCAACAACCGAGAAAATTAATCCAAAGTGCGCTATAAAATATATATATCAGTCACTTCCATTTACAAAACACTTATTTTTCAGTAACATTCAAATGTTACTGAAGAATGACTTACCATGCAAAAATAGTGCACGGTAAATTTTCCGCTGAATTCACGCTGGCCAAATTTCAAATCGTCGTCGTCATTAATAGCACGCTTACAAAAAACACAACTTCCGTTCGAACCTGCAATTAAAGGTCAAAACAAGTGAGTTATTTCAGTCATTTGCTCTGCCCGTATCGCTAGTTGCTATTAAATGTTAACAAAGCAACTATTAATACTTAGCAATTGTATACACAAATAATAACGTTTAATCATCATGATGGCGATGATTAATTTTTAATTGACCAGTAATCAAAGAATGTATTAATTATACAGCATTGGCAGGTATAAGGCAATATATAGCACTCGTTTCCCCATTCGCCGCTGTTCTCGCGGAAGCGTCAGCAGCTCCTTCGTAGGTATGATATATCACTTAAAAAAGTTTAAATTGGCATTTTGGCAAAAACGATTAGTTAACCCGGAAAGGTTACCTCATTATAACTGACAAAGAAATGGCAGAAGATGGATTGTTGTTCTGGTCACATTGATAATAATATTTCACACGAATGCATTAAAATCACATCATTTAAAATTATAAACGGTGAAATTGTTTTGCATTTTTTTCACTCAAGCTCAGCAGAACCTTCGGGTGCACGCAGCCTCCGGTTGCGGTGTCTTATTTAAAGAGACGTGGTTCGGCCTTACAAGAAGAAGATGACGAAAAGCGATGATCTAGTTTTTTTCATTAGGAATATCGATATGTCAATTTGCATGTGTGATTGTTCCTTCCCTTTTTCGTTTTACGCAAATTGCATAGTAACTGTCATGTATCGGCCAACTTCAAATGTTGAATTATACTTAAGTACAGAACAAAGGAATTAAATAAGTTTAAATAATTTTTAGAAGGCAATTTTTTGACTGAAACATAAAAAACATGTACTTATGAAAACTAAGCGTATTTAACTCAATAATATAGTTCAGAGTATGTCGATGCATGCGTCGCCTCAAACTGAGGGAGCGTTTCAAGATGATATGGGAATTTGTTAATGAGGTCAAAAAACGCTTTTTTCTAATGAAAAATCGGTCGGCGAAAACTTTTTGTTGGAGTCGCTTCAGTCCAAAAAGTTTTCAGTTTTCTTAACATTAGTTGCCGATAATGGCTAACTCAAAAAATTAGTTCAGACAATTGTACAGTCATATCTTTCAATAAGAAATAAGGCCCCCATTTATCTGAATAAACGAAACTTTCTGTTTAAACTAAATATGAAGTTAAGATGATCGTAAAAAGTGTCAAATTAAACGATTAACTTTTTTGTTGTTAGCAGAAAAGCAATTTTTTTAAAACAATTTCAAGTTAACGCTCTTTTAAAAACTTCGATTATTAGCAATAGCTATACGTGTCCAAATTATTTTATTATTCACAATTATATGCATGCAACCACTGAGTAATACATTATAATGCAACAGCTGACATCGCTAAACATCAAATACAACCAATTCTACTGTAACTCGGTATTTATGTGCTGAAGTAGCTTCCAGAATACTATTTACCCTTTTGAAGAGTCTTTTTGCTTTTTTTCGAGTGGTGCGCTGTGGAAGAGGCCATCGTTGGGTATTCGGCTTCGGGGTCCTTTTTGAAAATATCGCAATTTTAAAAGCATCAAAGGACGAGGGCAATTATTATGAAAACACAACTTCACCAAAGCGCACCCAGCAAATTAAGCAGTGTAAGGTAGCGCTCGCAGGTTGCTCGACTGTAGCCGATCACTCACGTACACAAAGCCCATTTGAATCGTAACCACGCCATCTGGTGGAACGCGCGGTTCCGGCATTTGTTCGAATTTTTTGGCGGGATTTTTCTTAATGATAATTGTGGAGACAGACGGCTCTGGGCTGATGTGATGTCTTTCGCCGAAAAGAGACGTGTTTTTGTGTTAATGGAACAAGGCTTGCTGGTTTTCATTATAGAGATATTGTTTCATTAGAGATATTTTTCAGAGATAGTGTTACATTAGAAAAAGCGATCACAAAAATTATGAAAAAAAGGAGCCGATTTATCACTGATGTTAAGTCTAGTTGTATACTGCAGTTGTTCAAAAGCAATCATTTCAGATATTTAGAAGATAGTGTTCCGCTTGAGAAAAATAATTTAAGTATTATCAGTTTTTACGATGTATTTTCCACTGATAAAGGAATAAGGGTTACATGAACAGAGGAAGATGTATACATGTGAAATTTAATTTGAATTAGATACTTTAGTCATTATGAACAGACCTAGACGGTTGAGTATTATATCTAAAGAGCGATATTACCATTCTAACATGATAATATTAAATTCATTACGTAGCACAATAGGAGGCGAACCTTCTCATAGCGTATATGTGCAAATTATTTAATTTATAGTAAAATAAGCTAAATTCCAGTCGTATAACGTAAACCTCACAAAAAATCTGTCAACATATTGACGTATATAAAAATTGAGGAAAAAGTGTTCTCTGTGGCTTATCTGGGTGTCCCAAAGGTTTACGACATTTTATAAATGATACTACAGAAAAAAAGATCAGAATCGACAACGAAGTATGCATTTTTTGCTAAACAACGTTAGGCGTTCCGCATGAATTTATTCTAGTAGACACACGCGCCTGATTTTCTAGACATGGTCAAATTCTTGGCAATTAAAATAAATTCAAGCGACCTCAAAGAAGCGTGCTGCGGACCTAAAAACTGCAGTAATATTTCGCCTTAAAGTAGGGGATTATCCGCAAGCAGAACTAATTACGTGTGCGAGGTCCTTAAACGATAACTTAGGTACAATTAAGGTTCATCCAGACAGAAAGAAACAGGTTAAGCGAAAATTGTAATTTACAACCATACAAAAGTACATTTTTAGGAAAAGAGGCAACCAGAAAGGAGAAAACCAAATGAAGCTGCTAGGCAAGTAAAAGTTCAGCTTAATTTATTAGTGGACGATTCGACAGCATGCAAAACAATATGCATAGCCTCAGGTGCATCATCAAGCTTTGGTTAAGGTTGAATCCCGAAGGTGTTCGACCCATTCGTCTACCTGAAAACTTAACAGGATGGCACAGAATGGGTTTACTTAAAACTCAGCAACCACATTTAGTCTTATAATACACTGCAATTGCCGTTGGGATCAAAAGACAGATCTGCCGTTAGTCATTGATATCTGCTAGGCTGTAGTAGACCGATAAAATAAAAGTTATTTCAAGATTGATTATTTGTATGTCAAATGGGCAGCATATGTAATTGACGTCCGTCCTAATTATAGTATAAGGTAAACACATATGATTTATACGAGTAATTGAAAATATCTCTGCATTAAGAGTTGCAATAGGAATAAAGCAGAGTTCATTCATATTTTTTTTCTCCGTATATCGCCAAACAAAAATACGCTTGTATAGATGCAGGATTCTATGACCATAATCATTTCGCTTTATTAGTTTCTTAAGTAATTGTCGTCACATGCCACGGTTTGCCATATTCACGATGTGCGCTCAATTAATGATACTGTTTAAAGCGTGATTTCCTTACTAACCAGGTAACGGAAATATATGTACATAGATACGTTCCAAATAGCGTTGTATCGTACATGCACGCGGTAGATAAGGTTTGGATACTTCCAATCACCTTCTCACTTTTTAGTTAAGAAATAATGCACGAGAAGGGTACACAACAGCAGATCCGCTGATATCATTTTTTACTATTTTAGGTGCACTAAGATTAGTTCCTACAAGGTAATCTATCACCTACAGATTCTAAAATTCAACGTAAGAGCACACGTGCCCATAACAAACAATTTCTGCTTTAGATGCAATCAAATCATCGATAGCGGCTAATTCCTGACACCGAGTTCGGTTGCAAGCAACAATGATGACCTTATTTTTTTATAACACTGTATTTAGTCGAAGTGTAAATAGTGTCACTTGTTACTGATTCAATTTACATAATACAAGCGTAAAATTATTATGTTTCCTCGGCTGGTTAGAGATCGAGAACTGGTAATTAAGCATCGACATGTATAATTCTAAAAAACTTGTCAACGATCAATTAACTTCCGCACATTCACAAGATAGTCGCCAGCCAGCCATTGAACTTCTCCGGATTCTGAACCAATTTCGTTTCCTTATGCTCCTCGATTCATTTTATAGGTTAATATAAAAATAGGTTTTTGCTTTATTTAGTTCAAAATGATTTTACGCAAAAAACCGTAGTTCTTCAAGACGAGTTAACATTTTCTTCGTTTGGTGACCCCATTTGGTTATGGTCATCTTCATGAGGTCTGTGTTTGCTACCCACTCGCTGCATTCATCAAGCGGGGCGATTCACTTAACCCGGATTAAGCTCCTCAAATAATTTGCTCAAAAAATCTGCAGGAAAAAGCATCACCTAATGGCTAATATGCAAGAACTATCATTAGGAATATCAACGTAATTTTTTTTTAATGATGATACTAGCCAACTGATCGAAGCCTCTATGTTTTGACTTTTACGTTCGGCATCGCCATCAGACGGCTGACTCCCAGCATGAAACCAAGACTGTTTTTGCCCAGGTTCGAACCCAAAGCATAACGTTTCTTCAAGATTAGCACCCACTATTACGTTATTATGGGGAAAAGTGATGGAAACCTATGAGGTATTATGATATTCATTGCTTCAAATTCGTGCGAAGTATTTTCGCACAATTTCACAATACTCACGACGCGAACCTTGTACTTGACAAAAAAACTCTTAGTTTCATTCTATAATAGCAGCTAGAAATTTTGTGAAGTTCCTGAATAAAGTAATGTAAATACTAAATAAAGTACATTTCTGAGAACCGAGTATCGCTCATGACCCTGAAAGTCAAAAATGTGGAAGCGACATACGAGTCAGTGGGAGATTTCATTTAGATTTGCCATTCGACGTCAAAAAAAACTTAACGAAATGCCGCTGAACTCTAAAAACGGACGGGTGAACCTATTGTATATAACTCAGTTTGGCGTAAGAACCGAATATAGAGCAATACGAGGAGCCGTTAATAGCGGCACGCATATTCTTCAGCCGTATAATGTATAGTCGATGAGTTCCTGTATCAATGAACTCAGCCAAGTGTAAAATATTCAATTACTGCTAAAGTGGTCCATGGCGTATCAGAAGCTGTCTTCGGTAGCAGCTAACTCTTGCACGGAAAACTGCATCAATGTTACTATCGTATTAGTCACTCTAGTAATTGTACGCTTTGCTCTGCTCGTCAAAAACAGATGATTGGTTGGTTTCTATCTCGTGAACGTAGGACCGTATTGTGCTATTCACAGTTTCGTTCGATGTGCCACAGATACAGTGTTTGACAAATCTTGCCCACCTGCAGTGCACGCACATGGCAGCTTTGTAAGCATGACAGGTCATTGCCGGCTCTCACGGGGAGTCTCACACTACGAATCACCCGACTGTGCGAATTACTGCTGTTTAAAGTCGGTTACATTTTTCCGAAGAGTTTAGTGAAAACTACGCAGGACTCCTTAGCTAGAAGGAGTATGGCCGGCACCGCTGTGATGCCAAACTTCATGCCTTCGCCTGCTATGGATCAAATAGTTACGAAATTAGTTCCAATATCGCGGAGGCTCTATGAATGTAAGTTACCCTTCGTAACGTTGTAGTCTGTAGGCTGCTATCTGTTGTGGACAAGGTGCTGTTAACTGAACTTCGGTAGGTCGTTATATATCCGAAAGCTGCAATTTGGGTGGATCCGAGTCATGTGCTGTCGTAACTAGACCAGAGCTCAGCATCGTATTTAGTTCTCTCGATATCGAATGCCGTTTCGAATAGTTTCAATGATTGTTTAGACTGCGGGAGCATCTACTCCCGTCTATACAAAACGGTCGTTCCATCCCGGGCTTCAGGCTCGCATAACCCGTTCAAACGTATAGTTAAGCTATACAGTATCATTGTGGCCCTTTACCAAAACAATGTCACGAACGATGGTAAAAGGTAGGTTCTGGATACCTGACAATATTTAATTTCTGTTTGAAGATTACGGTAGCATTCACGGCTCGATAAGCCAGTTTGTACTATAGAAAAGCTGCGCAACACTGCAAGGCACCGTTAGATCTTAGCGACGTCCTATGCTTTTTGCCTTGTTATTTTTTCTATAAATTACCTTTACCACCAACGCCTAATTAATTTTCCGTTCTACTGGCGGCTGTTCATTAAAGCTATGTAACAAACGAGCACTGAAATACAGATCGATAGAGCGGGCAATAACCGAAGCGATCTTCCCTATCACAAATAGAACCCTACTTCTTTGATTAGTAGGTCAGGAGCAGTTTGATTCTCTACGTCTATGTTTCATGTTGTGAGTAAAAGGCAAACATAGATTCATCTTATCGATTTCCTGCATGAGATTGGCGTTTATTAATCTATGCATGGAATACGTAAAAACAAATGAAAATATCACCCGTTGATCCTAAGGATATTCTTATACGTTTAGAATTTTCGTATTGAACCACACAGCATCAAAACTACATCGTTAAATATACTTAACGCACTAGCTAATCATCGCTCGCTACTTTACTGATGTCTATCGCCGTTGTAGGCTCCGCTTTCACCCTAAACCTCTGCGCTCATTCTGGGGTTTTCGTCGACCCAGTGTACCATGTGACCCAACGACATCGCAGTTTCACCGTAGAGAGTCAGTTTGGTCGCGCTCAAGATATGATCATTCCGAGACAAAGTAAAGGCCGACGCGAATATTTTTTTCGTCTGACTGGAACGAGGGAGCAGGTCGCTGTTGCTCGCGAAATCATCGCAGAGATCGCGAGCCTAAAGGTAGATTGTTATTATATACTTTTTGCCAAACGCAACCATTCGTTGCCTTAATGCTAATTTTCCGCGGCTATTAGAGGCCTTGTGATATCGAAATAAACCGTTACAGTATGTATGGCAAAGTCGTGTGTCTGTATTTGTGCATTTAAGTACGAAACGTAGAAATATCATCTCATTCTCTTGGCATATTTCTCGCTAGGTTTGATTGTATAACGTGGTCGTCTGAATAAAGGATCTTCGTGTTGTATTGTATTACGAACGAAGTAATAATCTACCTTTTAGGGAAAGGTGTTTCGATAAGCTGAGAGCGTTTATTTTTGCTTCTGTAAATAAATGGTACGTGTGCTTGGTCCCGTTTTTTGAAGCTTTATTAAATATTTTCTTTGCACAGCTTACAGTTTATCCAGTAAGAGTGCGAGTCGTGTAAAATATTAAGGACAGTTTTTTCCAATTGCAGGAAATAAAGGACAACCATATTACTCTCAAAATGGACGTGTCCTTTGCGGACCACTCATTCATCATTGGGCGGCTGGGCAAAAACATTCAGATGGTGATGCGTAGCACCGATACCCACATTCATTTTCCTGACTCGAACCGAAACAATCAAGTGGAAAAGAGTAATCAGGTATACGGCCACGTAATTGGTAAAGCCAGCAATTTAATGCGTCGTGTTTTTTTGTTTATTTTTGTAATACTGGCCAAAAGTTTCAGTAAATTGCGCATTTTAATTTGTTGATCACATGCTAGTCTAAGGAACACCCAGAAATGTTTTAGCGTTGGGCAAGTAACTTACATGTGCCTAATGGTATATTGATACTTTAAATGATGATCTAGGTATAACTGAAAATATATGTCTATCTGTGTATTGTTCTCAGTTGCTAACAGTTCCCACGATTAGCCTTGCTGATACAATACTATAATAGCAAATAAAAAGAAAATTCGCAACAGGTCTCTGATTGTTTACGTTGGACTTAGATCCTTTCTTGTATTATGAGTAACCACGATAAAGGAGCGGCATAGTTTGCGTATCACTTTGGGTTCACTGCCATAATGGCTATTAACTAACGAGCAGGCAGGCAGCCACGATGACTTGACCTTCAGGGTTGGCAAAAAATGTCATTATAAATTTATGAGTACTTTCAGAATAAAGTAGGGATCAAGGAAAAATGAGCTTTTACAATTATTAAAGCTGAGAGCCGGTTGCGTAATTGTTAAGCTGCCTCATAGGCTTATTGGGGAAAATCTAGATAAGTGTAGCAATCTCTACCCCGGTCAGAGTCTCAATGAGCGAAATCTTTGACGCTATACCTAAAAAAAGGTGACTTCAAGGACTCGTTCACTTAAGATAAGAGCGAGGCATTTTGAAACTACATTATTTTCATAGAATCTACAATGCGTAGAAAAAAAGGACTTCGATCTCGTTCGCTCCATTCTTATTTATAAAGGAGAGACGAGGTGAAGCGTCAGTTAAGCTACCGATTTACTTGTATACCTAAAAAATATCAAAGATAAAGATTGGTCTCTTTTAGTATTATTAGCCTAACACAAGCCTTTTATTTTTCAGGCTCACTTGATTTATCATTGGCCTGCTCAAATCTCCACCGTTTACACTCTATCCGCCTGTTTGTATTCCAGATTAATCGACAGCCTAATAGACGCCCCCACAATAGGCTGCCTTCTGTTACTTTTTGATGCATTTTGATACGATAAAAAACCACACACGATACAAATACTCCGAACAAAGCTGACATGCAAATCTGCCAGCAGTGCCTCTACTTTTGGAAATATTTCACAGCGATCTTAACTGTTCTTAGCTAGCATACTATAGGGTCATCTTTTTCAAACCTTATTCCAGTGGGAAAGCCAGTACCCCTTCTGTGCATTTTCTATTGCATTGGATAGTTCAAATATTAAATCCAAGTAAAAGGCATACATACACAAAAAAGTAGTTCATAACAACACGCTTCCAGGTATCGGTGGCTGGAGAACCAGATTCGGTGCTTAAGGCGCGTAAAAGGATCCGCGATATGCTTCCAGTATCATTTGTGTTCGTCGTAGACAAGGCAGATTACGTTAAGGTCGCGTGTCAGTATGATGGCAACGAAGGGAAGATACTGGAGAAACTTAAGAGGGAGTTTGAGGTAGGTGACGCTCGATCTGAAGCGTGCTGAATATTCTTAAGAAAAGGTTTTGCTAAATTGGTCGATAGGTTTGAAACAATGTTTGTTCTATTGAACTAGCTGTAGAGCCATTTAGTGCACGTCATGGAATAGCAATAAAAAACTATATATATATATATATATATATATATATATATATATGTATATATAGACTACTGAATCAGTCATCGTACACGTTTATCTTTAATTATTAAAAAATAGCACTTATTATTGTTCATTGTTTTCGTTCATCATATGGTGATGGTCGATGTACGTTAACTAAAGTCTGAATTAAGGAAAGAAATGACGAAATAAGGAAAAAAAAAATAAAGAAAAAGTTTCAATTGGCAACGAGCAAATTCATCTGCATTAGGTAGAAAACCGACGATATTGCGCCAATTGTTATATTTACATTGGGATATAATTGTGTACTCTCTAAAATATAATTCATTCTATTAACTGAAGAGTTACTGTGAATTTAACGTCAAATATTTAGGTGTTTTTTTTAACCACATGGAAACTAACTTGATTCATACTTTCGTATCTAGTTATCTTATTCTAGTCGGCCATTGTTTTCTGCTTTCCCCTTTTATAATTACAGCCCCTTCAAAACGAATATAGCATGACGATCAATTGGCTGCCGGTTTGGGGTAGATGCGCAATGGTTACTGTTCGCGGACGGCGCAGCAACTTTCACCGCATTCGCGAAGGCCTACTCCGGCTTATGGACCTGTTACAGCCAAACAAGAAGCGTCCCGTTGTCTATCTGGGTCTTGAAGTGTCGCCCCATTACTTGAGCTACGTACTGGGCCCAAACGACATCAAGATTCGTTATCTCCAAGAGCGAACCAATTCGAAATTTCAGGTTATAGCTACTCGAAATGAGCGTGCGTATCACATACCAACAATTAGGATTTTCGGCCAAATTGACAATGTCTTCGAAGCGTGGACTGGCGTCATGGATCTGTTGCCAGCAACCTTGCTAATCGACGTGTCAGAAGTGCCCCAATCTTGGCATGACGCAATTAATGAAGAGGAGCGTAGGAACTGGTCGAATGACACGGGCATCGCTGTCTGCGGTAGCGAAAATTCCCAGCTGTTGGAGCATCCCTACTTGGCCTGCTTGCCCTCCGACATTCTCAAGGAGCTCGGCGAATTGAAAGTTGTTCCTTTGGAAGCGCTGGCAAGTGCGCTTATTGCAGCGAGAAAACACGACAGATATGATGCTACCGTTGCAGGTGGGTTGACCGACAGCTGAAACAGGTATTCTTATCAATACTGTTTGATTGAGCCGTACATTTGTTTATCAACGTTTGTATATTGCTAGTGCTTTATTGAAGCTTGAATGACACAAAACACATATATATATATATATATATATATATATTGGTCTGATAGGACGATGAAGATGCCGTTCCATTGCGGACACAGAACGTATGCCCTTGACGGATAAATTATTTGTTGAAATATTGCATGTACTAGCTGAGCAATTTCTACTTGTTTTAATTTTTTCGTCGTCACAATACACAAACCAACGTTTTTTTTATGATAATGTGTTTGTTAATCAGCCATGCGAACAACGGTGAAACTCATATGCAAGATCAATGACATGCTGTATGATTATGATATCTCGTTACTTTTGAGACTTAACCGAGATTCGCGTCAGTGGAAAATTGTAGCCAGAGGTCCTGAAGGATTTGTAAATTTGCTAATGGATGTCTACCGTGCACTTACGCTGCCGAACGTAAATCCTCTGGCCTTTGTAAAAGCGGCAGCAAGCACCGCGAAATCACCTATACGGTATGTCGATCTTTATTGTTGCTCGTAAACATGCCGGTTTAGCTTAAAATATGAAGCTGGATAAAAAAGTTCAACAACTTCCCCAAACGGAGGCCATATTTTTTTGTTCTACCCCTAGGGATTTGCGGTGGCAAATACTTAGAGGTACCTTGTGGAAAACGGGATCGACAAGTAAATCTCCTAAAAAAGAAAATTGCGATAGGTGATACATTGATCCTCCATCGAAGCGACCCCCACTCACGTCCGATATGGCCCTTCAAGGCTGAATATCGTAGTAGAAGCCTCGCTAGTGGTGCGCTGTGGGTGTTTCTTGTATATAGGATCATCAGCTAACTATATACAGCTCTGAACTTTCTGATGATTCTAGTTCTAAGTAATCGGGTCACTCTGATTCTGCTTGAATAAAGGTATGCGGATCTGATAAAGTCGGAGGCTTCAAATTGTCCTACACACTCTTTAAGTGAGCCGATGGACAAAATGGTACTGGACCAGTTTGCCGCGATAGTTGACGAAGGCTCTGCAGACTCTTCCGGCATCGTGCGCTCGAAAGTTCTTATGCATCAGAAGCAGCAAACCTCAGTTTTGCAGCGTACACTCTATGATGAAATTGGATCAAATCTAGGTAAAAATTATCGACTAATCCGTTTCGATTCATTTTTACTGCTTACTAGTAAATTTAAAATGTCCCTCTTAAAACGTCGTAATTATAATTTGCTAAATCGTAAAGAATCTGCTTCACAGAATCTTCAGAAATTGACTTGCGAATGTAAATCTAGTCTTTCGACTAAAACATCAGCCTGTTGTTGAATAATTCTAATAATAACTTGACGTTAAATGTAACATCTTAGGAATCACTTTATAAAATAAGCGCTAGTTACAGATATAGACTTGCACGCAATTATCAGAGTTTGCGATGAAGTTCATCCGTTGTCATTTGATTTTCGTTTCTCTCTAGAACGTACCAATCAGCGCATCCGAAAACATGATTCGAGCTTCAATCAGAATTCGGACTTGATTGCGAACAGCGAGTGCGCCACCTCCTTCGGGGGTTACGAGCTTTCTGAAGGAACCTGCCGTACCCGAACAGTAGCGCCCGTTGCACCTGTAAGTTACGATCGCATAAATTGGACCTGGTTTTTGCTGACTTTATCGTCGGTCATTATTTTTAGCGCCCATCCGTAGCCGCTTCATGACCCTTTGGATCGAATCGCTTATGCAATGGATATGTTTGGATGTGTGGATACAGATAAAAGGTCGTTCCAGGTGACGCTCGCCTACTGTCGGATGTAGCGGTCGGCTGCATAGACATCTGTTGTGTAATAGGTTTATCAACGAGGCTTTTCTAGGCTCGTTCTAGATATGAAATATTGCATCATAATAAATGAAATCGCATAGTCATCTATACTTGTATGTATACCGTTTTATTGTCCCTTTTTACCAGGAGCGTCATATTGGCGTTGTTTTAGCGGATGCTCTTTCGTTCAGCTAGTTCAGCAGACGACATATAACACTGATCAGCAGTTAAATTATTTAGGTAGTTTTAAAAGATCGGAGAGCCCGAAGAGTTGATAGGAACGGTGACGTCAATCACAGGCCAAAAACTAGCCGATCTTGTCGATACATTTATTAATCGACAATTTTCAGCTGTGGCTGAACTGATACTCAGCAAGAGAATTCGAATCAAGTTGAATCACTCTAGGGGAACTAGTTGACCTAACACCGTCCTAGAGTTAAGCTTTTTATTAGCAAATGACTGAGCCAAAAACCTATCGTCTGAAAGAACGTGAAATTCGAAAGCTTTACTCTCATCCGGCTCGTTTTTGTCTCAAATATTTTCTACAGTTTCGGTCCGTATGGGCACTGAGGTACGAGTTTTTCTTTTTAGGAGTAGTAATAACATATACACATAATGACAGTTCGTATTTGTTATTACTTTGGTGTCCTGCCAGGTGAAACTCGAGTCTATTAGGAGCTGCGCAAGTCTTGCCTATCGTGACCATACTGAAAATAACAGTGTTATAGATGACAGCTCATTAATCGGTTCATCCACTGCTGCCTCTCTGATTCCCAAACCTCAAAGGACATGGACGAGCTCGCCGTTACCATCCGTTCAAATGTCATCAAATCGGTGCTCGGACTCAATTGATAGTTGGGAAGCATGCTTAAGTGAATATTGTTCGCCTATCAGTGACCAGGTATACCTATAGCATATGATACAATGAACTTCATTTTTCAACTTTTCGCGTTAGACACCGAAATATATTTATTAGATTTAATAACTTTATTCTCTATATGAGTTGCAGACATAGGCGCATACATGTTCTTTTATTATCTCAGTTGCACATTGGCAATATTTAATATTATATAAACATATTGTTGCTGCATGAACTTTTTGGAGTAAAGAAAATTTTCGTACGAATACAATTAATTGTACATCCTTAAAGATTAGAAAAGCATATAGCAAGCAGTAAAGATGTTTTTACCCACGAACAGAAGCCAAATCCATATCTAAACAAAACAGTCTGTCTGGCTGGCAGTGACTGATTTATCTTTAGATTCAAAAGTTGTAATTAAGAATTAAGTGTAATCCATCGTAAGGTCTGTAAACTGATTGTCATACAGATGTCCCCTCAACCAAAGCCGATGACCTGTACGTTGCCCTTCGATGGCATACCTCATGGCCGATGCGTTCCGGTAAGTTACGAGTTTTGCTACTGGCAACGTGATTGCTGTGAAGTTGACGTGAAGTTGTTACGTACTGCTCGCTTTACCTGATTCAATAGTACAATAATATACTTCAGGGACATGTGGTTGGATTAAACGTATATTCAGGTTATTACGCTGATCTTACTGTTGTCGTTGATGAAGTACAAATAAACGCCACAAATTTGAACCATCTAGCGTAAGTCCAATAGCACGGCCATGTCTAATGGTTCCTCCTCGTGTTTCAGAATATGCAGTTTTGCGATCGTCAAAAAATGATATTAGGTAGCACACACAAGACAGGTTTACCAAACAACATGTCCCACACACGACACCTAAGTCACAGAAGATCAGGAAGGCATAATACTAGGTAGAGTTCAGACTCAACTGAAAGCCCAGTTGAACCTCGGAGCGAGCCTGCAAATATGACAGATCTAGGCGTGCCGTGGTTCACAAGAAGTAAGACAGATTGCGTGCACATGAAACTGGTGTGGTCACAGGCCAACTTCCTTCTTAATTTGTTCTCCCTAACTTAACAGCTAACTTGGTACAGTTATTTAACTTGGTTCCTATCGGTTATCATAAGTGTAAGGGCGCTTATTTTTTTGGTAATTTTGATTTTTCGTTGAAGGTGTATGCTCTGTACGCAGACTTGTCAATAGTTACGATACGCTTGATCTTATCCTAGACTAAACGAGATTCGTCTGTTTCATATTACCAAAGATTAGCTCGTCACGGACCTATTCCATCAGTCTGCCTATATTTCATTCTTCTAACGTATCTTCGTTTGTGCACCTGATTATCCTGTTATAGCGGGCGACGGCCACGTCTGATAATTCTACGCAGGATGTTTGTAATCGCGAACTTTTCGGGCCTTTTCAGCCGCATGAACAACTTGTTTCCAAATTTAATGAGCTGAGCGTAAATAACGAGGATAGCGACGGCAACGAATGGAGGAAAAACATCGCGAATTTAGCAGTTGGGGCCGGCAGGCGTCCATTCAAAAGTAGTGATATAGCATAATCGTCTCAAGAGGGCTTCAGTTAATGTGAACAACATAGAGCTTTCGGTTCAAACAGTATAGGCCATAGAAGCCCATATCTGCATGAAGTGGGAGAGCAAGAACGTTAGCGCTTACGTATCGGCGAAATGGTTGCCCTCCGTCCAAATCTCAGGCAAATGTTCCTTGGGACAGTACCAGTTTACCGTTTTAAATCAGCCTTGTTGCGTGAGCTGATTCTAGCCGAAAGCTGCGTTTCGCTCGCCAGAAGGACGAACCTTTGATTATTTCGACACAATGATTGGACTTGTTTAGCTTTATCGATGATGGTGGTGGGTCGGATAAAAACAAAACTTTGTGCATTCTGCAACGGCACAACGTATTTGTTACTCTTGCTATTACGTTATTGGAATGATCATTTCTATGATATTGTTAGACAACCGGAGTATATGTGGTATCATATATAGATGAGTTGTAGATGCAGCTTTGGTCGATTATTTAAAATGATACAGGAAATAGTAGAAGTATAGGACTGTGCTCGACATAGAAGTAGTTATACGCATGAACTTAGTGTTTCATGTAGCGATATTCTGATTATATTATGGTATGCCAGATGATTATCAGGGCCCTATCAAGCTCCTCATCAAGCCATACCGCAACTAGTCTTGTCGATGATGAAGATCGTTTCGTATTTTGCAATTATAGTAATAGTGGTTAGTTTCTATAGCTATCGTTGTTTATTTCACATACGAAACGTAACTGCAAGCCTTAGCAGCGATGGAAAACATACGGCGGTACCTGTACATCTTCATGTAATGGTTGATGGAACCCGACAGTGTGCCTTACTATATGTAATTGGGTCATATCGCTATCATTTTGTTACTATTTTTTATACATCAATTAGCTGAGCTCCACTACCAGAACTATCGATGTTCCGATGAAACATACTAACTTACGAACGAAAATCTCTGCAGTGCGAAAAATGTGACAGGCATTAGAAGATACTGAGTGTGACACCAGAGACAAGGACAAAGTATAACAAACGAAGAGAAGTAATATCATTTTTATCTAAAAAAAAAATAACAAACAGCCAAAATGGTAGTCTAAGTAAATGCAGATGACATTAAACAGAAGACTAAATAGGGCTATTGGAACAGACTCGCCCGCCGATTGGATGATCACAATCGAAAGGGTCAATTGAGACTATGGTTTGTTGTAAAAGAAAGAACATTGTTAAGAAACTCATGAGAAATAAACGAAAGTGTACGAGACATGATCTCAATTTGCAAAAGAAATTAATCAAAATTTTAAATTTACCAATAAAATCTTTAACAATTATTACTGTGTTTTGTTGTGATTGTCAATGGAGGAAAGTAATAATTATAGAGCTTCAAGGAAATGAGCCGTTCATCTCTGTTATTCTAATAATAATAGTAACAGAACATAACAAATGACGTTAAACGAAACGAAGTAAGACGAAAAAACAAACCCAGTAAACGACTTAGAGAGAAGTTGGCTTTAAGCAATTTTCAGCAAACGTTTGTTAGTGGTCTATTAAAACCGTAGGTCGGCACGCTAGAGATCTCAAAATCTACTTGAAAAGAGTCGAAAACGATAAGCCAAGTGTACCCACGTATGAATGCGCCTATTTATTTTGAATTTCGAAGTTGATCCCGTTTCTTGGGTAAGAATACAAAAGGAAAAGCATAACATCTCGCTTTAAATTTATATACATGTATATGTCTGCCAGTTTGATGCAACTGAGGATAATTGTTACTACAGCATGGACTTTTTTTTTTTGTTTTTTTACTACATGCAGCAGCTCAAAGTCTTCGTTATAAGAAGGCACTAACATAATAAAGGCTTGGTATCTCGGACCAGCAAGGAGGCCATCATTTTATTCTGCGACAAGGAGACAATATCTATGTTCACACTGATCCCATTGACGCTTTTAGTTTACCTACTTCTAGCGGACAAAAAAAAGTCAGATTGACATTTAGCGAGGGTTACACACATTTGTAAGCAATATACTATTAAGCAATATTGGTACGGCTATTAAAATCAGTCAAACCTATCTTAATCAATGTAAACTAATCATATGGGGCTAAAAGGTGGTTTCTATATTTCGACTACATGTACATGTCGTATATGATTTACCCATCGCATGAACCTCAACCGAAGACGTGCTCATATCCCGAAGCCCAACTCAGGTCAGGAGATTTGTGATTTTTTTAGATTAGTATTATATGGTTTTGGAAAACTGTGATTTCTATCATGTAATAAATTTCGTTACTATGATGCTTGCTAAACATTTGATTTTACCAAACAATTTAATTTTCCCTAACAGCTTTATCGTATTTTGCAATCAATTCTCTTCTCCCACATCGTTTGCCTTTTAGGACCTTTACGCAATAGGATCTTTCCAACAATATAAGCTTTTGTGACGCTCAAGGATTGTTATATATGAATTTGTTCGATCCTCAAAAGGAACGCACCCGTCAGGCTTACCTTATGTTTAGGTCATTGCCTTGGCAATGCCAAGTTGACAACTTACGCTGTCTACATGATCTGTGCGATATTTTTTTCGAGCATATGTCTCGGTGTGATGATTTAGTTTTGCAAAGAACTAATCGTAAGCGATGTACATTCTAACATGCGACATTTTCCAATCGATGGGAGGCGATGCAGTTTGTGTAAAGAGTTTTCGCTAATTAGACTCAATCGACTTATCCTATCGTATAGTGTCGTATTTCGCTATATTTCTACACTAAACTGATAAATATTCATGCGCTGGAAGAGTACTTTTTACATGTTCCATGTTCAATCTCATTCACCTGATAAGACTCCAACCTCTATCGATGCATTTTTGAATGAAACTGCGTAATCTCTAATAGAAAATAAAGAAAGAGAAAAGCTAAATATTGTTTGAATAAAATCTTCCAAATCTCCTATAGACGTTAGTGTAAAGTCGGAATAAATCCTAAATTACTTATTCATATCCAGTGCAAAACGTGTCAAGCAAAACCTACTACAATGCTTTGAAGCCCAATGTGATTTGCGCGTGAAGTTCCACTTCTCGCTCGCGATAATTTTTGTTACGACAGCGTCTTGTGCGCAGACAGATGTATAGCCTTCGTTAAGGAATGTGGTCTTTTGGACGATTGGCAGTACTGATCCGCTGGGCCAGTGAATCTCCCAAGTTCAACAATTTCGCGCCCTTTTTTTCAAACGTACATTCAAAAAGGACGTAATCACTCTCACCAGCGGGTGCGTGCAGTTGTAAAGGTGTTGTGGGCTTGCCTTCGCAGTCAAGCGTGGTACAAAGTTTGGATTCTGAATGATCGCTGATTTCGTAATTTGACGTCTTGTTTGACTAGCGGAGCAGGTACAACAAATTGCTCCATAACCTGGAGTAGCCATGTCGGACGACACCCAAATGGAAATTGTCCGACAGTTGGGCTCCAGCCAGATGGTTGAACAGCTAGTCACGATCCCACGAAAGTTTTATGATCGATTCATAGCAAGTAAGTTGTCGACATTTACCTATATCCTGTGTGTTTTGCGTTAGCCGCGACGGAGTTTCTCTTTCTGATTATCCTTATGGTAACATGTTGCAGTAATCAATCTATCGATCATTTCTGTTGATGTGTATATTGAGAAGTACTTCTACGCTCGCAAGTTTAGCAAGAAATTCATCTGCGTACGTCTAACTGCCAATGGATTCTCTTTAGGGGTCAAGTCGGCTCTCTCATACGCACATGTATACCAATTAATTCTTGCTATTTGCTGGATTTTATAGCTCTTCGTTTCGTCAAGTGTTAAAGACAACTATTAGAGACGTCGCTTTCTCTCCTGCTTACCGTAGGTTACCGTCGTTTTGTACGGCTCACAAGACCTTATCTTGAATTTGGGCTCCCAAATGGGTCGAGCTCATCATCGAGCCTGAAAAGCTCAGTGAACTGCGTTCTTCAGGTCGATTGGGCCTTGGTTTAACGTGTAGAAGCCACTTGTGCTAGACTCTCAACTGTAGAAATCTCATCGTATGTGTTATGCTTTCGTGAACATAACAAAGTGATCTCGATTTGGGCCTTCTAAGACAGAAGAAAATCTTTCTAACGATAACACTCTGTCATTCCTGAACAAAGAAACTGAAAAGTCGCAAAACGAATGATTTTCCTAAATAAATCTAAATATTTTGAGTTTTACATCCAGTACCTTTCTGGTTGAGTATTATCTGAAAGGTTGGCTCCCGCTTTGAAACGCGGTGCATCTACGTTCGAACATGGCCCATCTCGCTTGCCCTTATCTTAGTCGACTGCTACCTTTCTTCGTACCATCACGGGGATAGGTTACCTGCTATAGAGTCCTGTAGCGCACAGGGCAATATGATGTAAAAGCCGGATAGAGGTTCAGTCGGTACTTGTCGAATCTGCATGCAAAAGATTTTCGCTTTAATTTTACGTACTACGACAATTAACTGTACTACCCGTCGGCTTCTCTTTCCAAAGAGTTACTTTCCAACTCGATACACTTTTATAGAAGATGGATATGATCAATTTCTTTGCTCTGACCATGATAAAAATCAAGGGGTATAGGCTAGATACATTTCTTATCGTAGGCAAATGATCTCGTATTCCGTCAGTTTAGCGTCATCCAATGGTAGACGTCTCCTTCATGTGAGCTATATAATAAATGAGGGTCATCTTGCAAGTTTACGATCACCACGTTCATCACCATGGTATGAAGATCACCGTACTATATTCGTCATTACGAATTACAAGGGTACCATTCTCTATAATGGCTGCCCTATACTGTGATTTCGTGACCGTGATGAATCGACTAAAGTATCTAACGTATGCGTCAAAGATAAGGCAAAACAAACGAATAGCTAAGCTTCTCAGCTTATTATGGTTGATCATGCCTGCTTTTGTTGGCTGCGAAATTTCACTATCTACGTACTACTGATACGACTTTCTTAATCATTAAAAAAATCTTCGTCCTATACATATTACGAAAAAGCATGCTTCGATAAAATTGGCTTACGCGTAATTTTACTACGGGAACATATCTGTCACGACCTGTTTATCTTCAGTCTTCAATCGAGCACATTAACACTCTGTTTTTCTCTGTCCTGCAGATCCTCCGATGATACGCGAGTTAACGAAACTTTGTGGTACGCAAATCGAGATTTTGTATCAAGATTTCGATCGTCAATACCAAACTGTTTCGAACTGTTTTACCGATTGCCAGACACAGCCAGTACAGCAGACGCCGCAGAGACAGCCTAAAAGCCGACGTGAATATTTACTCCGAATTGTTGGATCTCAACAACACGTTAGCAACGCTTGTCAAGAAATTTTTAAAATACTGAATTATAATGTAAGTTTGAACGGTGATTGAAGCCATATAAAAGTGAACTACTTTTATTTATAGCCGTAGCTAACTAAAGGCAACTGCTGACTCAATGAACGATTTACTTTTTTTTTTTTCAACTACGCTCTTTCTATTCAACTTGGCAGAAGTTATTCGAACTTCAGATATTGCTACAAAAGATGACGCTGTTAACGATACATTTTCCACATGTGAAAATTAACTTTCATATTATGAACTTATGATATTTAGTTAACTAAAGACTTGAAGTAAAGTTTAAGAGAAGAGTTGAGAATTCTTTTCTCAGTCGAAAATTAGTCAATGGCGGTTGTGGCGTACACAACACTCGGGACCTACGTAACGTAGACTTATCCTGCTACTCTTCGACATATAAGAATATTAGTACAGCAGTATAAAACCTGTTTAGATAAAAATTCAATAATAATCAACTGAGCTCGTTAAGTCATCCACACTACATTATAACGTTAAATAAACGTATTCTGCAATATAATTGATCTGCTAATTGGAAAATCTATAAACCCAGGTTAACGGGGCAGAACAGATGACGCTCAAATTAGATGTATCATTTGCCGTCCATTCGTTTATCATTGGCCGTGACGGAAAGGGTTCAAAGACGGTGATGCGCGCCACCGGGACCCTTGTCCACTTTCCCGATTCAAACCGGAACAGCAAAATGAAAAAAAGCAATCAGGTATTTTTATGATGATTCTTAGAGAAAAAAAATACTACACAGACAGACATACTTATCTGCATATCGTTCTCGAACGATTTCAGCAGAAGGTGGCTTTCTATTAGCGCATGTAATTTTTCTTTATGCAGGTTTCAGTGTCAGGCTCGCCTGAACAGGTACTCAAAGCACGCAGGATGCTCCGCGACCGTTTGCCGATATCTTTCATGTTCTTATTGGAAAAAGCTGATTATATTAAAGTTGTGGGTCACTGTGGCGGAAACGAACAGAAAATTCTTGCCAAGCTTAGAAAGCGCTTTGAGGTAAATGCCCATATAAAATATAATTAACATTTATGTGTTTGTATAGTTACAGCAAATAAGTGACACCAGCTGACGCCGCCGATTTTTCTTAAATGGAGATTCAGCTTTGGTTTTGCTTTTTTCACGTTTAATCAAATTCGAGATCTACCTCTAAATTATATATCTCTTAAGGTAGATTAGCGAATCAGTTATTTCCTGCTTCATTTGCTTACCATCTGGCAAACGGTTTTGTTGCTTGGCTTTGTATTGAAATGTATTGAAGCGTATCATGTCGTAACAATTTCTGATGATAACACCCTACTCAGATTTGAGAATAATGACTTCAGTTATGTATCAGTAGTTTGATGATGAAAAATCATTAGAATGGAAAGTCAGTCACGCCTGCACCAAATGGCCATATTTCTCGTTTATTTGATCACTTCCGCGGTAGTTATTATGCTAATACTGTTTATATTGATTTTGCATCGCCCTCGACGCGCGAGTGCCTACGCTTAATTTCTCTCTTCCTACCTTGGGTGCTATTTTACAGGCATTGCAGAACGAATATAGCATGTCGATAAGTTATCAGATATTGTCGAACGGTTGTATAATGGTCACCGTTCGAGGAGCCCGAAACAATTTCGAAGGTATCCGAGAAGGCCTCACGCGACTAATGGAAATTTTAAGACCGAACAGACAACTACCTCCCGTCTCTTCGGGGATCGAGGTGTCACTGCATTACCTCAGCTTCGTTCTCGGTCGCAACGATGTAAAGGTCCGATATTTGATGGCACTCACCAACACACAGTTCCAGGTGATTACTAACCGTGAAGATCGGCAATACCACATCCCAACAATTCGCATCTATGGACAGATTGACGACGTGTTTAAGGCCTGGATGCACGTTCTGGACCTACTACCAGCCACCACATTGGTTGAAATGCCTAGGCCCTCGCAAGAGGACATAGCAGGTGAGGTGAAAAACCCGCGGGCCGCTTGAAATCATCACTTATTTAAGTAGGGAAATGGGGCGATTTCCCTGCCTGAAATGGGGCTTCTACAAACTGTCTCGTGAATACTGCATATTTTTCTCTCTTATAGCCTCATTTATGTTGTTTCTTTCCCGTGCTGTTTTTGTGCGTCGGCCTTTAAACCAGACCTGAGAGAAGTGACCCAACGAGTTTCGAGCTTGAATCAAATGCTAGAAGATTATGACATTACACTCAACTTGAAGCTAAATCGAGACTCGCGTCAATGGAAGATCGCTGTGCACGGTCCAGAAAAGTACTTGACACTCCTTGTAGACGTGTATCGAGCACTAGGCAGGTTGGACGTCAATTCTATCCATTTTGTGCAGGAAGCTATAACTAAAACAGGCCCACCACTACGGTAAATCATAGATAATAAACCACAGTAAATGGATAACCATTATGATTATTACGCTACTGGAAATATTTAAGTAATCATTCGTGTATCAGTCTGGCCTGTAACAGTGGCCAAAGCTCTAGAAAGGCTCGTTCTAGAGAGAGTTTTACCCAGATTTTGGCTACCTTAACACCAAATGTCTACCAAGCATATTTGTTTATTTCACAGACTGTGAATTTTTTCTAAATTTTCTTTTGATCGTTGGAATTTCCCTAATTATTCTAAAGGTCACAGTTCCTCTTTAGAATATATGAGTCTTACCTGCGACTGACATCGATGAGACAAGCAATTGTTCGTAGTAATATACAACATGTATTCATTGTTTCACTCACAGTATGCCATCGTAATTCTATTACAGTTATCATGACGCAATAAGGTCATTAGACAAACACCGACTTTTGGTTGAGACGTCACAACGCTCGCATCATTTACCTACGCACAAATCCGAGCCTGAAATAGGCGATGATTTCGACACTGCAACCATTTCGAGATCAACCTACTTTACTAGGCACTGTCCAACTTCTCAACCCATTTACCATTATCATGGCCTAAATACAGGAGGTGAGGACTCTTGGCTACTCAGCCTTTGCTATACACTAGGTTTTCAATGATGTCCATACATATTTGTTATTACATTCAGAGCTGCAATGATTCCATTGCTTATAGAAATCCTTAGACAAGGACTGATCAACAACATAATCAACTGCCCATCGATGCACAGGGTAACATGGAACATTTGATGTCATTCCGTGCATTTGCTGTCTCGTAGTTACAAACTAATCAATAGTCTCTAGTCACGAGACACCCACGAGTAAGCCCAAACGTGCGTACACATGTTCCGTTATGGAAGCAAAATGAGCGATTTTTGTCAAATACGTTAATATTAGCCTCGAGCGTATTGGCTATTCACCACACGAGAAATTGGTCAACGTTAATTAAAACTGGGTTTCTTTGTCTTCTTGAATCGTAGTCACTAATCAACCCAAATCGATATATGCAGATTATCGTGATCAGCGTATACTTGCTGAACAGTCATTGGCTTATGGCGGTTACCAGATCTACGACCAAACTCCACGAAGTGCGCAATCTGCCTCGTCCAATTACCCCTCTGATGCCTCGGTATACCGTACTCTTACTTAATTTGCCGTTTCCGTTGACACGTGTTACCAAGATAGTTCTCAAATAGCTCCTGAAATTATATTTTATATGACTGATAGTTGCAACTTGATCGCAGTAATGGCGACTAGCGCTAAGCTATTGGAATGACCGCGATTTTTAGAGATCCAGAAAATTCTGCTTCCTATTCGCTTTATTTATAAAAGACGCCAGTCTCTATTGGCGAAAGGACCGCTTGGGCAGCCCGAAAAACATCGACGCTATTCATTATCAGTATTTATTTATGGCGTAACCTATAGTGAACACTTCACTAAATATTCTAATATAAACATAATCGACGTGTGGTAATTTATTAGGGACTGTACGACAGTCTAGCAAGTCTCGCAAGCTTAGGAAGTCTTGCAAGTCACCCGAGTCTCGAAAATGTCAATGCTGTGGAAGAGGTCCCGGAATCAGGCTTTGTAACCCCAATGACATTTCGGGACTTACCACGCGTGGAGGCCGTCAGCACGACATCGATTCGAACGCCGTCAGTGAATCGAAGCTCTTTTGTCTCGACCAGCTTGGCCACTCCAGCCTCGAGCCAGGTGCGCGAAAACAAATGGAGAAATAACGCGCACGAAGCGGGGTCTCTCTAGAGGGTCATGACGACATATTTGCGCTAATGGCGATACATGTATCTGGTACATTATAAAGTCATTACATGTGTGGATTATGAGTTTCTGGGAGGAGATGTGCCTATACGGATAAAAGACTATTTTAAAGATTTGTTTAAAACAGGCCTGAGACATTATTTTAGTAAAAAATACAACATTCTACGAATTTTAATAGTAGAGACAATACACGTATGGGCAGTATCACTTTTATTAATTCATAGTACAGCTGAATATATTTGATTTTATTGTCACTGAAAGAGTATGAACTTAGCTGATAGCTTCCTTTATTGAGATTCATTTTTCAAGCACGATGGAGATAGCGAGTTTTTTATTTTATTTATATTATATAACGCATCGGTTTCGATTCACAGGCAAATTACTTGAGCGGTTTTAAGGGCTCGGGCGTCGCGGCCAGCACGTTCCCGTCGACCCCGAAGAGTCTAGCCGACCTCAATGAAACGGAGGGCACAGCCGTCAGTAGATCACAAATGATAAAACGGTCCATTGTTATTATAATGTTCGTAACCTTTCGCATTTCATAGTGACGATTACTTTTTAAACGTTCACAGGGCAGGTACGGCAGTGTTGCAAACTTCACGAGTTTGGGCAGCTGTGGAAGCTCTGAAAATCTTGGTCCGGCTCAAGCCAATCACGGGTATGGGTCTATTAGCTCATCTGCCATAGAGACGCCAACGTGTGTTCAGAGGCCACCAGCTAATCGAAATTCACAATTACCAGCCTCGAGTGCTGCAACCTTTGGCCAGGTTTGTGGAACAAGCAACCAATCAATAATACGGTAACATTTTCTACTTAGCGTCATTTTAGCATTGGTATATCACTGGTCGGACGTATGCATGCGAGCCGATGCCATGCTGTGATGTTCCGAGTCTCTAGATCCGATACGGTGATTAAGGATCGTTTCAAATCGCCGGCCTTTCTCAGAATGTGCCTGCGCTCGTTTTTGAACCCAAACCACCTTTTCCCTATTTTGTTGGCCGACATTATTTGTCCCATACTGTAATGTCACAGCATAAACTGGGAGCATTTTTGACGGTGTTTTCTCATAGACAAGGGGAAAGCACCCTTTCTTTGAAATGGAAGAATATCCGAGTGATTCTTCTGTGGCGCTGTTCTAATAAACTGTACAACATTTTAGCAACAAGCAGTCATAAGTTCTCACACACGCCCAAGGCAATCTATAGTGTTAAGCAAAAATTTTCCTATAACAGATAGAATTTTGTTTGCGGTACATTTCCATGTTTCTGGCTTTATCGATTCCTAAAAATTAAGGGCATACACGATCGTTCGTTTTCAATACAGATCTGTAAGCTATATTGGCTACTAATTGGTTTCTATTCAGATGATTACGTCATCTCCTCTACACACTTCAACCCCTTTACAGGAACGGACTCTGCAGCACTTCGCCCCAGTGAGTTTTCTTAGATAATTTCTTGTATTGATTATCTTTTATAGATTGCTTGCAGATCGTAAATGCAAATTATTTGCAAATTTCATGATGGAGGAAGATTTTGGCAAATGTCGCAAAGGCCGGGGTCCGTGAACACTGTTCGAACGAATATCGAAGCGATGGTGGGCATAAGGCATCTCATCGGAATCCTATGCTACGTTCTCTTTTCAGAGTGAATTTATTCGTCAAAAGGAAGTGTTTAGCAGTTTCCAACTTTCACCAACTGTAAGCAGTACGTATCAAATAAATCTCGCTCCTGTGAGCAGCTTCTTTGTTCTTGTAAATCTCTGTTATATCTGCACGCTTTGATCGCCGATATGCGGACGGGGTGGTCAAACTGAACCATCTGTATTTATGCTTTCCCGTATGAATGTTTATACCGCTGCTTAAGATTAATAGAAATAGGAAAATGTTAGTTTGGAATAGTGCTAGAATCGGTTACGAAGTTAGATTTCAACATCCGGAGCCCAGGGCTGAGCGGGATCGCTAGGGGGCCAGACAAGCTCCTCGGCAGTAGTGTCTGATTCACACGAATGAGGAAAAATGTATGTAACGACAAACATTGTTTGTTTGTTTAACATTATAATACAGATGAAAGATGACGAAGATGATTTCATAGTCCGAGGACCTTTCGGTGTGTTGCGTCGCGATGATCAGCAGGGATCGGCTGCTAGGGATTACTTCGCAGGTGACAAATGGACGGTCGCGAACTATGGTAGCGTGATGTCTGTGGTGGGCAGGCGTGGTATCTGAAGCACGGCTACCATTAAACTTCGAGTGATCTGATATCTTAACTAATTTAGAACCTCAAATTGCCTGTTCCATACAGCTGCACCATCGAACTAATATAGACAGTCATAGGGCTTTACAATGAGGGGCTCTTAGTTTGTATATCTGCCAAGTAACTCATTCATTGTAGTTGTAACCTAATGGATCCATCATTAAGGAAGGAAACGCTTGTATTGTTAAAGTGGCGCAAATCTACTTTTCGCTGGACCACCTTTTTCGTCATATACACTGTGGAAGCACGGCTGTATATAAATACACACGAATATAAATACACGTTTAAAAAGAATTTAATATACATCAGTATTCAATTTCGGCGTGCTAGTGGTAAAGAGATTGCTGTAAGTATCACGTCATATATATATATATTTTTATTTCGATCGTACTGTGAGAGTCGGCGGATAAATTAGTGTTTTTTGAGGACACTCTTAAAAATTTGTTTGAAATTTTCGACGTTCGTTCAGGTCATGTTAACAAGAACGATAAGTAAATTTGATGATTGCTTATCGGCCACGGATGGTGCATGTTGCAGTCTCAACAATCCCGTATGGAAATTTTCTTGTACACCCTGACTGGTAGTTCATGATTTACTTAGTAACTAATTAGCTAACAATTCGCCATTTTCTACCACCACTTCTTCATAAGGAGTGGATAAAGGGGAAAAAATTGATACTTTAAGGAATCAACCCTTATAAGGTTTATGATAACATGACAGACGTGAAATCACGTAATTCATTACAAATCATATGAACAAAAAGTTATCAGGATAGTTTTAATAAGCAAAATTTAGGACAAAATGTCGACTATGGTGCACATGACACCCGTGGAAGGTTTTTGTTACCATTAATTAGTAAATAATAACAAAAACAAAAACGACGACGACGACGACAACAACAACAACAAAAACGACGACGACGACGACGACGACAACAACAACAAA
>NW_019213248.1:11436-155748 GCF_002532875.2 Varroa jacobsoni | reverse complement strand
AAGGATCCGAAGTCTACCGCTGCTGTTGCATTATAGTTTTTCTCAGCTTCACCTGAACTGAGCGGATGGTATTGTTCACGTATGTAACGCATGGGCAAATTGAACCATGACAGCGGTAGTGGTGCTCGACAGCCCTCGTTAGTACGGCATCAGAACGTAACACTTCTCCCGGGCCTATTCTACAGTTACGTGCGGTCGTTGAACCGATAGATAACAGCAGAGGAATGCGGAGTTCGACATGATCCTACAACGAAGCTGTTGATAGCAACGATAGTTTGAAGTCATACGTGCTGCTATGCCTTCATTTGATGTGGGAAATTTTCTCTATTTTGAATTTGTTCTCTTCTATTACGTTTCAACGTTAAGCTTGGCGAAATGGAAACACACAAAGTTCAAACTTCTTCAATTTAGCTATTTTTCTAGATTTGTTAGGTTTATACGATGATTAGCAGCTACACCCAACACCCACTAGGCTGCTGGTGTAGGTGTTGATTGAAACCCATTCAAAAGTGGCCGGTGTCTTTCTGCTAGCGAAACCAGTTAGCATGGGCTCCGCGGGGTTGGTTCGAAGAACAGCTTCAAAGCAGGACCAGCTCTCACGAAGTTCGTCAGCCAGTTGCGATAGCAGCTATAGCATTCGATAAATAGCCCAGTCACGCGAGTGAACGTATCCTACTGACATTGATCAGATCACAGCTCCTTCGATTGGTTTCCGAGAATCGTTAGAATCCGATTTCTGCCTTGCGCTGCCTGTTCGGACGCGCTTCTGGATGTCCAAAAAAGACTCGCGGCAGATGTTGTCGCTCGCCATAACGGCCGATCGAAGATAAGTAATCAACTTTGCATTATTTGTAGTTGCAAGGATACATAACTGTGATATGGATTTATTACTGTTTTTCGCTACGTTCCACGAGTTTGCCTGGCTGTCGCAGTGCTATGGGCGTAACAACAACCCAAGGTCAGAGCCTTCCGACCGTGGGAACTGCAGTCACATCGCCAATACCACTGGTCGTAGCCGATATTTTCTAGTTCATTTCTGGGTATGATTGAGACAACTGTTATGCTACATCGTTTGTAGCTGCTGTAGCTGTTTATATGTAATATAGGGGGTGCAATTATAATAATTAAGTTCTGCTAGCTCAATCAATGGACCAATCAATGATAATAACAAGCAGATAGAGACATACTTAGCTAACTGCACCAGTTTTGGTGGAAGTTGCTTATTTGTGTGTCATAACTTTATTAAACTTAATTTTGAGGTCGTAGTTATGATGACAAAGTCGTCGTTTTATATCACCATTATAAGGACTGATAAAAATAATAAATCTGCGCATTGTCGTTTATAAATAATTCTTGCATCATTTTGTCCACTGTATAATAAATAAATGATTATTGCTAACTCGCATACATTGCGTAGTATGTGTAGATCAATCTTTATAATGGATAATGAATAGATGACCGTGACTGATACATAAAAATGATTTGCTTACTTAAAATTAACACTATTGCTTAGCTTAATCAAGTATATATAGTGTATATGATTCATAAGAATATAAATCTTCATACAGTGAGTACGTATGTGCAGGAAGCAAATTATTTATACACGGATCTCCACCAGTTCCCTGCGAACTTCATTTGTATTCACTGATGCCAACTCTATGTGATGTACATTTGTGACGTTTATGGCTTTTCTGGCGAGCTAAAGCATAGGATGTTCGATGTGTTTACATCACGGGTGACTTTACTAGCGGCAGACGATCCGGCATGGGAAACCCTTTCTTTCGCCATTTAAAAAAATAATCCCCTTTCTTGAATATCCTCGAACACTTTTGCCCTCCAAAGTAAACGCCCCTTTTCGACTGGCAACCGCTGCGAACACTACGTCGAAAGTTCGCATACGCATGGTCGTTTTGGGGCATTTTGGATTGGTGGGCACCCTGTCTGATTGCTTCGAAATGTTGTTCTGGTTGTTGCAGTACTATGGAAACAACAATCCAAGGCCAATGCCTTTCGACCGTGGGACATACCACTAACACTAATGCTAGCCGTAGTAGAAGCCTTTCTATCTTCCCTGGGGGGATTTTTAGCTTAGGATCCATCTGGTTGCTGACCCTTTGATTCGTGCTTAGGCTTTTCGTTTTGTTCACGCTTGACGGGTCGAACGAAAGCAAGCGCTCCGCAAAGATCGTAGCCGATCAACCCATTTTCGCATCAGCATTTTTTCTGCTCTTGGCTTCATCTCCCAACCCGACGTAAACGTTCAGATGTTTTAACCCAAAACAAATAACGTCCCGATATTGATGCTGACATTGATGCCGCTGTTGTTGGCGATGCCAACACCGATGATCGAGATTCTGTCCCGATGGGACCCACCGCAGTCTATTGGTATTATTCAATAAATAAATCAATGAACAACTATAAATAATAACAAACGAAAAAAATATGGAACAATGTACGAGTAAAAGTCGTACAATCTACAGCACATTGTAGTTACATTTAGTTCCGTGTATGTCAGTAAGTGTTATTATGTAACGTGTCCTTGCATCTGAAAATTCAGATGCAAGGACACGTTACATAACAGTGAGAAAGGCGTATAATAAAAAATGTAAGTCGAGGACGATAGGAAGAACAGTATGGATCACTATATTGTCGGGGATAAAAAAGGTTTGCATTGATATATGTATGTAACATAGTTCTTTGTCTTTATATTTTCTACCTGGAAAGCGAATATCGTTTGTGGATTGACCAGTATATGCGCGTATATATATATATATATATATATATATCTAGTACTATCGGTTGAACCTAAGGAACCTAAAACGTCGATATCTCCTGCAAAATGTCTAGGCCACGCTGATGACGCATCAGGTTGGTACGGAGCTAAAGAAACAGTAGACGTACGTGATCAGACAAAAATACTAGATTACGGGTTGCATGTTTACTTATATGCGCTTATCGAGTTTTTAGTTGGGCGTCGAGCATTGTGACTGCTAGCTTTGCGTTCACGTATTCATTTGCTAATATAAATATGTCTGTCTGACCTCCACTGATCCCTCCCGGATGCTCCATTCCGACTACAGTATAGGTCCACCTTTTGTCCTGCTCGCATTCTTGGTGTCCTACACTAACATCTGCAATCCTCGGTTTGGCCGAACGCTGAAAACGGTCGCACGCCATCCTTTCTGCTTTGTGTGCAGATGAAGCATAATAGGGAAAAAGCTATTTCCTTTAGGGTAGATGGGTATATTATCTGGCTACACAGTCACCCTGAATCAGTCCAAACATAACGTGCAACAAATGGCTCGATAAAGTAGGAACAGGCAAATGAGGAGAAATAAAAAGATACGAACTGACGCGGAGAAAAAAAAGGGCAAATTACCGGGTGTTGTTGAAAAATAGAAATATCTTGACCATTTGAAATGGTCGTCAAACTTCCACGTTTCAATGTCTCGTACTGCGTGAGCTGGGCCACTGTTATGGAAAAAGTTTTGCTTCGCATTACGTCATGGTGGTGCCCTGCCTACTATTGCGAATATGACCGCTGTTGGGTGACGTTGGCAGCAATGATTTGGAATTGACAACTATGGTCTGAACTTTGTTATATGATGGTTGAATTGCTGCATTGAGCTTTCGTTTCGTTATGGCTGTCGCGTTTCTCTCGATTTTTCTGACAATGGTATTTGATGAAAACAACAGAAAGAATCTAGAGGATTATGGGTCACTGGCAGTATACGTTTGTGTGTGTTAACACTTACCGCGTGTGAGGTCCTTTGTGTAGTAAACATGCGGCACTCTTGGGAGAGCCGTCTAAGTGTGCATTAAGGGAACTGCTCAGAAACATTTTGTGTGTTCCTTTGGCTATAGGCAAACCAGGTCACCAGGTCACCAGGACAATCATTCCAGGGTCTACTATATCTTTAGCCTAATGTCCGTACGCCGAATGAGGAATAAAGCTTCAATACCAGTAAATTCCTTTTTTCATTTCCGTCTTCCTCTGTCGTTATTTTATGTATGTATATACTTATGTACTATGGTGATATGTCATTGGCGACCACAAGACCCAAAACCAGAGTGAAGATGGCACCAACCTAGCAGTCGTACAGTATGCCGGACAAGGGGACAGGACAGATATATGTGTCTGCCATGCCTAATGACCAGCATGACCTTGAATAGAGCCCTGTATTCGTGCGTCTTGCAGCACGCATACTGCCTAACTGTGATGCTTGAATGCGTGTCCATGTAGCCCGTAGTGGACGTACCGGAAACTCACCTCTATGTTGTGATTTGTGCCTTAAACGGATGAGACATATAGTACAGAAACAAAGCTTTAAAAATCCAAGGATCAAAGGATGCTATTCAAGGAAAAGTGAGTAGCGATCGTATGCAAAGGTATAACCTAACGGAATGAGGTCTGCTGGCCACCAACTGAGAACCAGCTACGACTATATTTGGTGAGAAAGTGTTAGCCTACAATACCTACTCTCGCTGTACATTTTTAGGCCTAGCCTAAAAAGATTTGCATTACTCAAAGTTCCTCCGGTTACGAAAAAAACCCTGTGACACTTTGCGCAGGATTCAGGGTATATTGAAAGACCTTGAGAGCGCGAGACGACTTAAATTCAGACCGAAGTTCGATCATCTTTTTGACCTCAATACAAGTTGTTAACCAACGCTGCAAAGGTTTATGCGCGCATGTGCCTTGTAGTAAGGTCATATACTACTGAGGCTATGCTACACAAAGAACAAACCTGTAACTGCCTTTGTCCGTTACTCATTTTGCGGATGCTTGGCCTTAAGAATTGAGATCCGCCCCAGTGCCTCTTAGATGCTGACTTATATATAACTCGTTTTGTAAGCAGAACATAAAACAGATTGATGTATCTATTCAAATAGCAGCATTGTCATAACGTAGTATTTACAAGAGATGGCGTCAAAACTTAAAAACGGACTCACAAACAACCTGTAAAGAAAAACTGAAGAATTTCACATGAACTAACAGGTATCTAGCTTACTTCGTTTTAGCTTTATTATGCCCGCTTAGTACCAAAGTACCATATACTTGTATTTCGTCAACCTATTTGTCGAGTGTAAGTGGTATTCGGTAGAATATGAACTGTTTGACATATAGATATCGAACCTTCCTCCGTGCAAGGGTATTTCGTTTATTTCTGAATGTACTCTTCCTTTTTTTTTTAGTACTTCTAGCCACCGTCGGGGTTTCCTAAAATCATTGATGTATAACTGCCCGGTTTGTTATCCTCTGACTCCAACAACTCTTTTCAGAGAAACTTTTGCCCAGTCGGGATTTTAATCGTCGAAAGCAACACTCGCGATACAGCTTTACCGGCTATTTGCCAATCAGCCAACGCTGCTGCTGCTGCTGCTACTGCTTCTAGCCAATGATTAAGTCGAGATGACAAGACTGACTGACTGGCTACTTACGATACGGGACCTTCACTGTCGCCCCACGAAGCGAACCAGTCCATTATGTTGCTCGCAGAAGTCGATGGCAAATCTTTTTCTATTTTCCCCGCCATTACCCCCATGCCGAAAGTCTTAGCAGCAGCGACAGCTGTGGTAAGCGCCTTGTGGGCGACGAGATCCAAGAACTGACATCCGAGAGGGCTGCTGGTGGAGCTCTAGATGGCTCAGCAAACTTGTACTTAATCGAATTAGTTTAGTGACGAATTAACCATGTGTTCGGTTATACCTGGGGCTACGAACATAATAGCGCGCTCAGTCTTGCGACTGGTTTCACCATGTGACTGTAATCGAGCGTAGGCAATGTACAGTGAATACCTGTAAGAGCCGGACAACGTGCGCCGGCGTTCTGATCACAATTAAATTTACCAGCTAATACTCATGAATCGACGACGGTTGGGATACTATAACGAAAGAAGGCCGTTGCAGCTGTTAAGCCTTATTATTATGCAATACGACGGTGTTAGATCCATGTTTTCGTCTTGCTCGATTCATCCTTCGGTAGCTTTCGTTCTGTTGAAGTCGTTTTGCTTCATCCCTAGACCATTTTCTCGCTATATCTTTTTTCATGGAAATACAGTCCTCTTATGCATCTTATATGAACAGTTCACCTCATAGTTGGCCGCACCATCATCTGCGCGCGGTTTGGTGGTGATCGATCAGCTAACCGTAACGGAAGCTTTCGTGTGAGGCACAAAGTATATAAAGCCCAGAGCGCCGCAGAGCTGTAGTACTTATGTATGGGTAGGCGGAAAAAATAATTAGGGGTCAAATAACATGCTGTTCCTCCTTCAAAAAGGAGGGGTAAACGACTTAGGACCTTCACTGAGAGTGGGAGCGGTGCGTGAGCATTACTATCTATCGAAAGCTACCGGATTGGCCTTTTACAAGCTCGACCAGTTCATCCGTCTGTAAGCACTTGTACGGTCTGGAAACACTGATGTGTTTGTCCATCTGCATCATAGCAGTAGTAAGGGGCAGCAGAAGCAACCAAAGGCGACCCAGTGTTCATCCTTTTATTGGTTCGCTGCTTCGGTGCACGTTGCCTCTATGGCCTCTTCGACGGTCCCTTCGCTATCCTGATATCCCTGTGCTATTAAATCCAGTAGCAGCAGCGGCCGCAAGTGATTGTATCGTTTTCAGCCTTGTTCGGCTCGCCTCCACTCTTCTGCTTGGTTTATTATGGCTTAGACTGGGGGGAGCCTTACTATAATAATCCTATACGATGGTGGAGCACGAGATGCACTGAGGGTGGACTGGGGTATACGGCACGCACGCACTTGAATAGCAGGATGACAGTCGTTGAGCGAGAGGGATGGATACCCATATGGATGGCTGACGATAACAGCAGCAACAAGAGAAAAACGTATCGGCTAGAGCAGAAAAAACTCTGGTTCCATGCACTTGTCTGGCGTTCCATCACCGAACAATCAATGGGATAAGCCTACACCTCTTTGACGAAACGAGAGTGCGTGGTAGTAGCCGAAATACCTATTACTTCTTCAGCACGAATCTCCACAGCCGCCACAATCAGCCGGCACCGCTGCGGGTTTAGCGCCGGCTAGACCCATAATCACGAACGGTGGGCGACAGCGGCACGTCACCACCCGTTGCTACCTATAGCTAGCACACACAATAGTAGAACGCAGTGGAAGCTACATTACCACCACCAATGACAACAGAGCGCGCACGTGTGCATGCGTGCACATTTGTATGTTATGTCTTGCGTGCATTTGTAATGCCGAATCGCGTCTGGCGAACTGCGCCAAAACTGCTACAACAGGAAGTTGATTGGTTTAGCAGCGGAACTAGACAATAGCCGGGCCGATGCTCAGACGCTTCGGCGCGTCCAAACAACGGCAGTACACCACAGATGACCAAAATAATGCGACAACTACTTATTAGTTAGCGAGAAAAACGTACGTTGCTAACTATTTGCATGCTAACGGAGATCATACTACTACTGCTGGTATTGCCGCGATTGCCTCATATCCATTGCTTGCTATATGGAGCCAAAAGTAATGGAAGTCGACGGGCAACGACAGGCTAGCGGCTGCCTGTCACCTAAATTATGACCTATATGGATAGAAACAAAGTGAGTGCCTGCGACAGGGTGGCAGGCAGCTAAGTTGCAGACCCAGTAGAAGTAGTGTCTTTACAAACAACACTGTGTTTTACTCTCATCGACGAATTCTGCAGGTAATGGGTCCAATCGTCTCGAACACAGCGCTCAAAAATAGCTATTCAGTCAGGTTGAAAACTAACGTTCACTAGGCGAAAATCGAGCTTGAGGTACAGTCGATAATTGTTGAAGAAGTTTCGCGTCGCACAAGCTACATCGAATCCAATAGTTACCACCAACCTCCATATCCACCAGCGAATTTTTACATTTTAATGGAACACTCATTACTATACAGCCAATTATCGCTAAAATGTCATTGTGAAGAACATTATATAGAATTTAGTTCGGTTGAATTATATATGTGTAATAGTAATGTCCATTGTACTGCCATCGGTTTGTGCGTCTGTAGTTTCTAGTGTCATAACAGTGGGTGAAATAGATAAAGCTTCGTTCAAATTCGGTCAAAACCCAAAGTTAACCATCCTTTCTGTGGCTTACCATGCCTGCCAGGTACATAAGGAAGCAAATTTTGTGTTGTCATCAAAAACACAGATCCTATGTATCGCTTTGATTGCATTCGAATTTTAGACAACGTCCAGGCATCGAAGGCGCATTGTCTCGAACTTGCAGGACCCCATATTCAGCTTACGGTCCGTCATAGACGACAGTCTATGAGGGCAGTAACGACCAGTGAAATGATTAGGAAAAAGAAATTAGCATAGAGAAAAATAGGCAGGTGGCGCTTCGTTGCCAATCTATAAACTTTTCAAGATCTTCTTCTTGCGGAAGAGATCTACTTTAGTGCTCATTTTAATTAGTTTGGCGACCTGCCACGGCCGCGGACGTGGCCTGACTCCCTGCATCCTAAGCAGATTTTTTTCACTTTTATTACCAACTTTCTAATCTTCGGCCACAGCCACCCAAGAATCCCACTATGGTTCACATCATCCTCGTGGAAATCTTAGGCTGCGGTACAGGTACAATCACTAATCTGCACTGTCATTCCTGCTTTACCTCATCGACGATTACATTAATATGGCGATCGTTTCGAAGTTTTTTTGCAGGGACAGAAAGAAGGCGTAATTTCCGGTTGTTGTCCACGGGATTCTGAGTCTATACTGACCACCTCTATTGCAGCATTCAGTTACTCGTCTGAGGCGGAATGACTAAGAGATACAATTAATTAGAAACTACTTGGCCTTCGCAACCCTCGACTCTTATGCTGAGCAACATTTAGAGCTTGGGTAGTTATATTATCTTAGCAAACACGAGCCCCAAAGGTTAGATTTGAATTTGATTGGTATTTAAAGGTAATACGTCACATGTACTATATAACCTCTCTTTTTTGCCAAATGAGCAGATCAAGTCAACGAGTCCACCGCTATGCGAAATTTGTAAATTTTAATTATACATTTTTTTTCAGTTTGAAGCTTATTACCTTCAATGGAACTCTTCTGTTCCGTTAACGAAAAACGTCTTGAAATCATGCCGTAGTGGTCACAAGCTTCTCCTAGTCTTGCATACTGGGTTCAAATGCCCATCTTCCCAAAACTAATAATTTCTCTTGAAGGTAAACTGCTCATCTTCCGGTTATTAGGAGCTCAAGGGATGACAATAGAGGCCTACAGTTTACGCACTATAAGCTAGTTCGTGCAGCTAAAGTTGAGTGCGCTGTAAAAACGTTGCTCCTGTTATCGGGTTTCATTGCTAAAAGGTTTTAGCTAACGTTAAAAAATGCATATTCCTTCAGTATGACTGATAGCAGAAGATAGTATTTGCTTGCAAGTTGTGAAGATATTGCATTTTTCTATCCTTTACGACTAGAAAACTCAGGAATCACCGCATTAGTAGAGGTTGGTAAAGGATGTCATTGCAACTGTACAACTACTATTCGTCTTTATCCATAACAAGACAGAATAGAGGGTCAAACATGCGAGTGTATGACGACAAATCTGAACATCGTTTACTCATATTGTTTATAGAAGTGTTTACGGCTTTTATGGTGCTTACATAGCACACAAGTAAGGAATCGCAGAACCGTGGCACAAATATTTAATATTTTTCTTACTGGATATTTCTATCAGAAGTCGCTGTTTTGAAACTATCGAGATCTCAGTCAATATTATTACAGCTTTTTTGCTGCAATGACCGTGTAAAGTTGTTCGTGAAAGGCGTCAATTTCCTACATGGGCTTCGGAAAAATTAATTGGAATTTACTGCATTCAGACCGGCACAGGCTCGACGATAGAGTATACTAGGCTTTCAGCACATGTTTTTGCAAGGTCACCTAATTTCTTTTAATAATATTACGGGCACCCTAACTGATTTGCTCCTACAGTATAGATCATTATAAAGATCTACAAAAACATGCTTATTATGTCAAAAAAAAGGAATCTATTTAGACTAACTTTTGATTTTAGTGAGCATCATCTATAGAATACACAAAACCGTATCTGATAAATGATGCTGTTGTTCAGCTCCACGGCGACGCCGTCCATAGTTCTTCCATAGGTCTGAGCACGATCCGTTGCTCCCTAGAAGTAGAAAAATGGCCATCTTCTTATACACAAATTTGTAACCTAACTTGATTTGATGCTCGGAGAGAGGGAAGGATATGACGATGTCCGATTGTTTATGGATGGCGGCGAAATGAACCCCTGCTGGTCGCCTGGCGGCATTCAACTGGAGCGCCTTTATTCCTGCAGCTGCTCCGTACGTGAGCACGACTCTGTGTGACGACAGATAAACTGGGGGTCCAGCGTCAATGGAAACGGCTAGCAAAACTCGTATCAAGAAGTAATCGAAGCTTTCGTTTTTGCGTTCATGCACCGTTCCTTTTGCATACGGAACGAGGGCTGTCGAATCGCTAAATTGGAGTAAGGAAGTTTAACTGGTGCTAAAGCTATGCTAGGTTGGCTAAGGTCTCTGCCATGCGCCAAGCAGCCGTGGCAAAAGCTATAGTTACAATAGACAGCAGAAATCGTCATCAGGATAAAAAAAAAAACGAAGTAAGTTGTGAGGGAATGGAGTAGACGCTAGAAAATAACACGATACTAAGCAGAAACGAAAGTGAAAAGTAAAGCTGAACAGGTAGCTGACATGGTGGAAGGTCTCAGTCTATGTGAGCGTATACAGCTACATGTAGATGTCGATAGCAGACAAACAGACGTAAAATTATTCCTTTAAACTTTCAGATAGAACAGAGAACAGGGATTGATTGTTTGTTGCACAACTTACCATCCACTTACTAAGTGCCATAGCTACCGACTGAGTTGCATCAGCGGATAGCAAACCGAAAAACGTTTGCGAATGATAAGTCGAGCCGACCAGATAAGTGAGAAATTTAGGACACCGAACATTTAACAGTGAAATATGCCAGTACCTTGGATCTCATTTTCAGTTCATGCCGAACACCATTCCAGGGACTAGGTTGATACCAGTGCTTAGCATGAAATCGAGAAAATCCCCGAGTTCGCTCTCTCCGGTGCTGTTGCCAACCGCAAGCCTACTGCACGCTCGCGATAGTCAAACGTCTATAGAAACATGTACATTCGGAAGTAAATCTGACATGAAGCAGCAAACATTTAGCACGCCGTATTTATAGATCTGTATAGCTTTGCAATAGCAATCTATGCCGAAGTTCCGGGTGAATACTGTCTCTTGTACATAATACAACCCAATGTCCGTGTTCTTCTGTTTTATTTGTTTGTTTATATACTTATTCACATTTCCTACTGACTTCTATATATATACTCTTGCTGCAGCTGCTTGAATTTATCAACATACATCTGCATTAGCTGCTATAGGCATAATGTTTTACGGCGGGGTCCTTGCCCATGTCCTCGACCTACTTCTACGATGCATAAAAAACATTCTGATTTATCTATTCCGCTAAGTTATCGACAATGGAGACAGTTGAAGCTCTCGAACGACTCGTTCACAAAAGATTCATTCAGCTTGAGACGAACTGCCATCCGTCCTCAATTCGTCAATCCGTCACTCGTCAATTTCTAGCCGTCAATGAAACAGCTTTTGCTTGCCTCCGCCCACTGTTAACTATGGCCGGCCACCAATAATAACGAGCGGTAACGACGATGATGAACAGCAAAGAGCTGCGTAGCAAAGGATGTTACAGCCGTGCGTCAATAGGCCGGATAATCTTTAAGGAACACAAACCTCTGACACGGCGGACGCCCCTTCGATCTGCTGATACCACTGATGCAGTAAGTAGTGACTGTTGGGTAGACAGTCACACTGCCGTTGATTTAGGGTTGCAAGCAGACTTGATTAACTCCACGCAGTTTGTCTGCAGTGTAGAGCGAAAAAGAACGAAGGTAAATATTTAAGACACTAACGCTCGCGTATGAGATTTCTGAGTTAATTCGTCGTGCCGTATTGGCCCGGGACCCTGTCCTGAGCTCCCTAGAGCACGGGAGACCGGTCCGCTGCGTCAGTTGGCTGCTTCGTTGGCCCGCAGTCAACAAGGACGAGAGAGCTAACTCTAAACTGTAACGCGAGCTCGCCTCCTTGGCGGTAACCAGACGTTCTGATTTACTGTCGCTAACAGTAGTCGTAGGAGTCTAACTGTCTTTATAAGCAAAGAAAGAAAGAGTATATTTTTGAGTAACCTGAAAGGTAGAAGTGGCGCCAATAATAGCACCACCAGAGAAAAAAGCAGCAAATCTACAATAATTCGGGGAGTCTGGAACTACCAGAAATCTGATTGCCAATGACAGCTTAAACGACGACGAGGTCTCCCGTGACTAAACTAACAACGCCATCGAGCTTATATCGGTTTTCTTAGCCAGCTGATCCGCCCAACAGCGGCGGCCGCAGCGTCAGCGAAAATAAGTTTTTGTGCAATGTTTGCCGATTTCGTCTCCGCTAGAGAATAAACGAAAGAGACCGAGAACGCCGTAAGAAGAGAAGGCGAATAAACGAGTCTTCTGGCTCTTCTAGAATGGAGCATCAACTGTGGCCGTGGTTCCGCGGCATGCCCTCGGCTGCTTCTCCGGCTCTAAGTAGCGTGCGCGATCGCAATTCGCAACCTCCGCAAAAGAAAGTGGCCTGTCTCAGGGTTTTGGAACGCCAAAATATGGCGTGAAGATAATCCTATGGACGCGGTTGCTCTGTTAGGAGAGTATTGCTGATGCAGTCAGCCCCAGCAGACTGGTTACAACGGACGCTCTCAACTGGTTGCAGATTTTGGTAGACGGCTAGATTACCATTGAAGAGAGGAGGCGGATGAGGAGGGAGGCCTTGACGCGATGTTCAGAGTAGAGTGGCCAAGAGCAAAGTATCGGCTGGAGTGTCCCCGATGCGACTATACCTCGAGGTCAAAAGGTGTGGTCTTGTTTTGAGCAGTTGTGTTTGAAGACAGTTGGTATTATAACCGAAGCGATTTCAGCCGAAACGGAACAACAAGGCAGGCGATTTTCAAAATAGAGCAACACTGGTCTAGGCGACGACGCCTGCGATGTTCTACTATTAATGACTTACTCGAGTTACCTTATTCCGGGCCGAAAATTCATTGATGTGGCTAGATTTACAAGATCTTTAGAATGACCCCATTTAACACTCAGACACATCTGAACTATACCTGCTTGCTTTTGCCGAGCAGAACTCAAACCACTCTACTACTGACATACCTTTTATAGATGTTTTTCGACGGCAATGTTCTTTTTTCTCCATACATTTAAACAAAAATCTGAAGCCTTATTACTGTTGAGCTCTATATATATTGATAAATCTGTCGCAGACAAGAGATATCGTAAGGTTCGTGTTAATTTGTTTCCTCAACAAACTTATTTATAAGCATATAGCGTCAGTAATCTATACCTAAGGTTTTATAAACGGTTTGCGGTCGTAGCTGTGGTTAGATATTAGGTAATGTTGTGATAACCATTAAATTGTGAAGCGCAGTAAATGCCTTCCTATATACCTACCGTTGCCCTGGTGCTATCTAAGTTAAGATGCCACTAAAGGGCAGGTGAAACAAAGCGTTGATCGAATAAAAGCCCAGAATCGAGTAACCAATATGAAGAGGTAAAGTTGTCACGTCATCAACGTGGAACGACCTTTTCTGACCGCTGTCTTTGCATTTATCCTCTTCCCTAGTACCCACACACCTCTGCCAACACCACACACTTAAAATTTAGTCTTTCGTGCAGCCCTTTTTGGTAAACCCTGTCGTTTTTCCACTGTGATGTTTCACCAGTCAATAGAAGAAGGGGGCTAGTAAAAAAGCCAGTTTCGAAGTGTTCGTGGCTTGGCAGGCTACAGTGAGTGTATTCGATCGGACCCCCTCCAATTGACTGCCCAGAGGGCAAGTACTTAAAAAAGAGTCGACTCAACAATTCGTAGCAAACCGTATCTTACTTGCACTTGGTTGTTAAACTCTGAGTCGCAGCAGAACCAGCAGAATTGGCTCAAGAACTACCACTCCCCTTTTGTCGATATTTGCTCGTTCAACTATCAGCAGCAACCACAGCAGCGGCAGTGAAGAAGCTATCGGTGGAGATAGCGGGGGTTTTAGCTTGGGTCGAATAGTAATGCTCTTGGCAAAAGTACGTTCTTAGTCGTCGATTTCCAGGACATAGAGGCAAGAGACGAGGGAAGGGGAAACGACAGGCACAAATGCTTCCTCGCTGCATATCCTGTTTCCCAAGGCCCTTTTTCAGACATGGCAAAGCCAGCTGCCACTGCTACCCGCGGTAGGTTTGGCTGACTTAAATTGGCTAGCTAAAAGACGCGATAGTTGGGTCCACTGTAGTCGTAAAATTTCGCGGCATCTTGCGGTTGAAAAGCAGCTGACCACTGTGTCGGCAGCAAAGACCGTTAGCTGCGGCCGCCCTCGCAGCCGCTCAGAAAGGAAAGATCACCAGAGTAAGGGACGACAAAATTATTTCGTTGATTGCGGAACTACACTTACATAACTTGGACATGCTCGCAACTCACGAAGTACAGTCGATACTCAGTGAAATGGGAGATGATTTGCATGGCAACAGAGTGACAGAAAATCCAGGAAAAGCTACCTTTTCAACCACCAGATTCTGATTAATCCCCTGAAAGAAGGTTGCGTAATTTTTCGAGTGACATCGAGGGAGTGAAGATGTGTCGATATGTTTCGGTGCGCCATCCTCAAGACTCAAGAAAGCGTAGAAAAACGGGCTTATTGACGCCATCCTCGACAAACCTGTCGGCGTATAATGTCTATTGGATAACTAATCTTCACGAATGGTCTTCAGGAACGAATATATTATGTGTCCAACTACCAAGGCCACATCATTGATGCTAGTAGTACATAACACTGGTCATCGCATACATAGAATAGACACGTTAAAAACGAAAAGTATACCTATATAAACACTTTCTACCAGCATAGGTAGTTTTCAATTTGTATCACTACGAGTATGATTTAGCACAAAGATGTGTGCTGTAACCATGTTCTCAGAACCCAGCTCCGTCCACGTCTGACGTCCTTTTTCGTGACTCCTGCAAGGGTGACAAGAAAAACAGTGCTGAATAGCCAAGTGCAGCCGGAAACCGCGTAACTTTGTTTTCATCGCTCGCACGGTGAAAGGCCTAAACGAGAAGGAAATCAAGCTTTTTTTGCATGCTCCCATGCTGTGATTCTGGGCAATTCACAGAATTCGCACATGTGTTCTGTCTTCATGGTGGAAACGGGATTTTTATGGATGCGTTCTGAAAATGATGCCCTGCGATACGCGCACACATAATCTAGTATGTACTTTGTAACCCTCCAGTTTCTTTACTCAAAGTCTCGTTGACGTGTAGCAGTCAAAAATATGTAGCCGCAATACAACTGAGTCCACGTTTGGAGCAGTCGCTAAAAGCTAGTTGCGTTCGACGTCGTAATTATGTCTGGTTAAGCTATGTCCAGCTGGCGAGCGATAAATACGTTTGACTGAAACTAAAATGCTGTTGGCGTTCCTGCCACTGCAGAACATAGAAAAACGGTAAATCTTGAGGGTAGTTAGAAACTATTCGTTGCGGCGCTGTCACTTGTGTCGCAACTGACTAGTTGCCTCAGTGCCCAAAAACAGGCTCCGATAGACGGAAAAATCGATCTGTAACTAACACTGATTCATGGTAGGTTGATTGTCACTGATGCTTCCTATTAAAGTGGCTGATGCTCTGAAGGGTTTTCGAATATAGGGGTAATTGAATCCAAGCGGGCAGTAGAAACCCATTTGCACAAAACAACCAGCCACGACATATTTGGCACTGGGCAATCATAATCAACGCAAAGTTGATTAAAGATAAACACGCGAAAATTTTCATAATAAAGGAAAGCAAATTACTTTAGAACGTAACGTGTAAGTATGTATTTCTCTAGGGAGCTGCTTTCAATATAGTTCGTCTTGCTTTTGGGTGTTCCTGTAAACGCCGTTACGGTGGTGCTGTATTGTTGTCCCGTTTCTTGTTAATAATATCCCGTACTTTGTTAAAATGTTCGTTTGTATATGGATACTGATTGCAAACGGTCGACACTTGTAAACATCGTTAAGTCGTACTTTGCGACAGACACGTGCCCAACTCAACGCTGTCGCATGGACAATTTGTATTTGATTCTATCTCAGTTATCGTCTGTGCGTTGTCAATAGCCTTTGAAGCAGAGGCAGGATCGGCAGTGCCTGAAACGCAGGCAACATTGAGGCTAAATAACGGTAGCCATTTTATACATTTATACCAGTTCCTTCTCTCAGAACTAGAGACGAGATGCTTTTTTCACTGGAAGTTGTACTTTGATAGCGGACAGCCTTTTCATCCGAACCAAATCCGAACACTACAGGTCAGAGTGCGGGAGCCATGTAGAGTTGGCTTCCACAAAATGAATTGAAAATTGTCAACGAAAAAAAAAAATAAGTACTCTGTTAAAGAAGTGGGAAAAGGGGTCGATTTCTGTAGGATTTGTCTTCGCCGTCATTTTGGTTTTGTGGTCCGGTTTTCTGGTTCTAATGGTTTCTAGGAACGGTCTGTGCGTGTGGGCTGATCTGCGCTGTTTCTTCCGATCTATTGGTCTACCAGGAAGAAGAAGAAGAAGAAGAAGAAGAAGAAGAAAGAATCTAAAGCGGGAGTATCAACTAACAATAGGCGATGGCGATGTGTTTGCAGGGGGGAAAATGGATAGTTTTGTATCCCTCTGTCTGTCTGTCCGTCTGTCTGTTCGACTGTGAATTTGAAAGTGCCGTTCCTAGATACGTGTGCTTGTCTTCCGTGCGTTCTGTGATGGTCCTCTGCCTACGAACGAATCATCGTTGGCGTCCATAGAAGCCATCCTTTTTTCATATTTTATCCATATCTCCATTTCGCCGTAGCGCTTCACATCGTACTTCCGTTTCGACGTACCTTTTGTCGATCTCATACCTTCCTTTCTCCCGTTGCTCCCGGATGATCAAACCCGAATTATCATAGTTGGGTTATGAATAACATTGCTCGATCCAAGCCCGTTCTCGCGCCACCCTTTGCCAGCTGCATTTGCAGGCTAAACGGTCGCTACATATTCAGAGATACCCGCTCACAGAAAACATATAGACGGACAATTCAAGCTAAAAAGAAACTGTCAGACAAGAAAACCTCTTTCGCTCATCGCAGTTCAAGACCGTACACAGTCATGTATACGCACACAAGCAGAGGCACAGTATAAGACAAATATAAACCCACAGATACGACAGCGTGTATGTACATAGATTTATATAGAAAAATAACGGCTCAAAAGTGAATGTTCTCCCGCTGTTGCATAAATAGAGGAAAAATTTACGCACATTCCTTCCGCTTACAAGATCCTATACGCTTGGTAACTGCTTTGGCATATATCTTGTAACTAGCTAGCGACAAACAAGTTGCCTATAGCTTATAACACAAGCTGCGTCTGCCAGAGGGTGACTAATCATCTTGCGCCGAGATCACAATGTCGTTCGAACTGTCGTATACGTATATAACAGGATAAAATGCAGCTTTGGAGCATCCCCTACTAGCAGCTTGAGTGCTTTTCATTCAATCACAATTCAATTTCATTCACAATCATTTTTTAATGATGACGTCCCAGCAGTGACCTGTTAGCTAATGGCCAGAACGGCCACCTTCAATAACCATACCTTGTTGTAGACTTTCAGTAGTAGTAGTTTACAACATTCTGTCGTTTATTGATGCATACATTTTCTTTACGATATATACTTTCGTACGCACCCTCAATCGCATGTTCGTGCCCCTAGGGATCTAGGGCTCCGAGCAAAAACGTTGGTTTTCACCTCCCCGAACAAAAAGATTAGTGGAAGCGAGATTTGGCCATTGAGAACACGGCTCTTTTGGTCTCGTCGGTCTACATACATCCAGGTCATACCCTACTTACCGAGAAATGCGCGTATTATTACAACGTAGCTTTTCGTTGAGAATGACCATGGTTAGGATGCTGCACTTTCTTGCACGCTTAAGGCATCCCGAAGAGAGCAAGACAAAATTCTCAGACCCCTTTTGCGATCTTGTTCTGAAGCACTGCTTCAGTGTCCGTTTATCCTAGTCAAAGCTACGTTTTCGAGCTATTATACTACATGCAACAGCTGCTTACGCAAGCGTGCCTTTTCACATCGAGCAGAAACCTACGGAGCGAATTTCCTGGCGAGCGCAGCTGTTTACAGCTGGCAGATGGAACGAAACAGAAAGATTATCTAGAAGAACATAATATTTGGATGCACAAATCTGAATAAGCTACCCCATAGTTCAGTGCATGTTCCAGCTTAGTAAATTTTGCTTTTTATATTACGGCCTTCGAGATTAACTTTAGCACCAAGCTTACATAGTGACCTGGAAATCTGTTTAAAGACCCTATTGAGCGTTTGCCATGATCAAAAGACGCTAGTTAGGTCAAATGAAATAACAGCAGGGAACAGACTGTTCAAAAATGTTAAAATCGCGCTGAACGGCAGTGAATAACAATATCACATGGTTATTGCAAAAAACTAATTCCGTTTTTGCATATATACACACAGTATAGAAACTGAGTTGTTATTGCAACTTGTTATGATTGTTTACCAGAAACCTCACTAATAGAACAAACAGTTTTTTGCCGACTTTATGAACGTCAGATCTTCACCTATGCAATCGTTGGCTTTAACGAATGATAACCTGAAAAGGTGAAGTCCTTTCGTCGCTGTGTTGTAACATACGCTGTCTCTCAGTGCGTCGTATGAGCGTCGTAACTTACTGTGTCGGATTCTCATAGCGTATAAGTTTAGTAACTGGCTTTTTTTCCTAGCCTATGACATCCTATTGAGTTACAATGGCGGCGTAATGAGGGCCTCGTAACAGAATCGAAACATGTGTCGAATGCAGCTTGAAGATTAACTTTATTAGATTCCTCGTTACACTCAGATGTGGTTGTTCCAGTATTACCGCCGAACTGTTGTTATTATTTATAGTAAGGACGTTGTCGTAAGCCTCAGCTGGTTGTGTTTGCTATAAGGCATACTACTAGTAAGGAGACGGACGAGACCGCCGATCCTGTAGGACCACTCATAGTCAATTAGCTACGTTTTGCATATATCCGCATGGATGTCGTCAATGAAACAAAAAAAACATGACAGCAAGGGCAAAAGAGAAGCTCAGTCCGTTCTCAGAATCTAGCAATCGTACGATGTAACTGTAATAAATATCTAGTAACACGCTGCCGTAAGATCTCTAAAGGATGTCAATAAACGTTTGCTTGCGATACGTAAAATTCCTATAAAAAAAAAAAAGAATGACAATTCTTTACTATCCGCACACCCTGACAGACATCGATAATAAGAGTCCACCACAGACACCTACGATACATAACAACAACCTGATGCTTCTACTAAGGCTGATTCACACCGAATACTATCTAGCGGAGAAAGATAAGGCCGGTGGTATTTATATATGATTCAGCTGTATGTTTCTAATATTTTTTTTAATACTGAAGTCGCTCAGACATATCTAGATGAATGTGCTAATCAAACGTAACCCTCACGTTAGATAAAGACCTTACAACTGCAACTTGTACACGATGGAGCAACAAGAAGTGGGCTTAACTGTGATGACATAGAATCCAAGAGTTTTTAGTTCTTGTTTGATGACCTGTGCAAAATATAAAGTTGATGCCCAACGGCTCAAGTAGTAACAAAGCACGAAAACATTATATGAGTGTACGAAAGTAAGGACGTATCGGATGTTCCTTGCAACGATGGCACTAAATATATATACTTGAAAGATTTGTTGCATCCCTCCCTCAGACATCTCAAATGTAGTTGCGTTATCCACAGAAAAATATAAGCTAGCCAATCGAGCGATATTCTATGAGCAGGTAATCATCGCCAAAATCCACACAGGCAAAAGCCTGAAATCTTGCCTGTACCTAGATCTCGGCCATTGCGAAATATCATAAACATATTTAGCGCTTGCGTATTCGTTTGTATAGATTTCGTCTTTGCATACGCAAATAACGCATCTAAACATTGGTCAGTCGAAGAACGAGGCTCCTCTCGGAAGGTGGGCATGATTCACTTTGCAAGTGGAAGGTTGGAAAAGGACGTACAAAGTATAATTAGGTTATTGCTTGGTAGTCGGCTACTTTTTTCCCTTTTGACTAATAAGAATTAGGGAAACAGCAGCAAGTAAACGATTTGTGAACCCTCTCAGATTCCGAACATCTTAACTACGCCTATGACGGTAAGTTACAGTCTCTAATGGCGCACATTTAAGTTACCTTCGACAGATCCAATTCAATAAAGGCGTTTGCTGCTAGCACATTTCAGCCTAGTATTAGCCCAGCGCTATGGTCTCGCGCAAAAACGAGAAGTATACCTCAGGGGATACATACGGTTGTATATATGGTTCAATCAGATAAAATGGATTGACTACATGCTATGGTCGGCTCAGTATCTGATGCATAAATTGGCGACTTCTCGACCGCGTCTACGATAAGGATCCTATTCATTTGGTTGGATTCTTCAGTTTGATAAGGTAGTAGTGAGGCGCCTTAGAACGCCATTGTTCTAAGAGGATGGGGATGCAGGTCAAACAAGGCAGGTTTGAAGATATGCCCATATATATCCGGATCACGTTTTAATTATCTTAATCTACGAATAATAGGCCTACCTGAACGGACTGCCAGGCTTAAGCTAGCAGACATTTGCCCCCGGAGAAGCTGGGTTACGTTGGCGTCGCTGTTTGCTTTTCTATTGCTACGAGAAGACAGATGTTATTAAAAAATTCAGCAAATAATTGCACCAAGCTCGACTCAGCTCGTTAGCTCAGGGCGTGATGGCCACCACAGACAGAAATATATCGCCACTGTATTGTATGCCCGATAATAACTCTATAAATTGTCGCATGAAAGGTTTATCAAGTATCAGCAGATTAACATGACAACAGAACATTGTTTTGAACGACTTTGTGTCGCTTCACTGTATAGTACACATTTCTAGTTGCTTTGGATTAAAGGCATCTAAGGAAAGAAGGAAAAGCCTTAGGCTAGCGAAAGAAGCCTATATGATAGCAGTGAAATCCATGGGGACGGGTGGGTGTCGTGGTTCCTTGGTCCTTCTCAGCCTGAGTACCACCAGGCTCATAGTTTTTTAGTGGCCACAGCAGATTCTACAAGCCGCGTAAATATTCATGATATGTTTATGCGAAGCAATAGTATGCGCCTGCTGTGACTGTCGTGACTATCATTATGCTATAGCGAGAGACAAAAAGGAAACGCTCCATGGGTGTTTGTCGAAAAGGTATTGTCGTTTTCAAAAAACGAAATTGGCCTGTGGCACAGACTCGTCCACCTATTAATTATTTCTCCAGAAGAGAAAGGCTACACGAATAAGGGGCCATATTTTACGACTGGCGTAGAGTACCATAGCGAGCTTTAATCACACTACGCGACCCTTCAGTTAAATACTGACCTCATTAGAACAAGCACCATGGTCACGAACATAACATAGGGTTCCATTAGCGGCTACTATTTCAGGTCTCTAAATGCTTGTTGGCAACTGTCGCCTCCCCTGAGCCCCTTCGAAACTTTTCAATTGAATAATTAACGCAAAAATTTTTGGGGGTGATAGGATAGGCAAGGATCGCCAAAAGCCATTGTCATACGATTTCCCTTTTTAAGCGCCCAGTTTAACTCCTTGTTTGTATGCAAAGGGTCGCAAGCAAATGAAAGTAGAGTTACTAATAATAATCATAACATTGACAAGTAGTAGACTTGCCAAAAATGCTTAAATTATAGCCGCTGGCCAGCTAATGCAAAAGCTGCGAGAGATTCCTGCGTCTTAAAGGGACGATAGGCACAACCTTTTCTCCATTGACATTGACGTAGATAAAAACAGTTTTTTCTTGGAAACTTTTTATCTAAAATACACCGCCTGAGACCTTTTTGCCTAAAGCAAACAATAAGTGTGCTCGTTACGCTATGACTCTCTGGTTCATCCGTTCCTGCAGGCAAACCGTCCATTTAATACTCGATATAACAAAGTTGCTAAAGTATTGGCCGATATACTTCTCGAATACGTAGCCGTTCATTTAGTTTTTGACAAGAAACGCCTGCAAAAGGTTAACGACGTAATGTTTAGTCCTATACTGAACTCGGTAGAGGTTCAAAGAAGAAGAAGAAGAAGAAGACCCAAGGAGGAACCCACTAGCCCGGCGTCGCGAATATTTCCCATTGACACGAAATCAAAAAGGATAGGCAGACCTATGCTTCATGTTCAATAGGGGGTTTTATATAAAATCAAGTGAGATAAGAAGCGGTCTGATGGGGGGGGGAGGGGGTGAAAATGGCTAATGGAAAAAAGATTGCTGTTAGGCTGATCCATATGATGTTTTTAGGCTATATTCAAAAGTGGTTCTGAAGGCCTTGAATGTGACTGTTAATGATAAGTCTGGTTTAATTCGGGTGTTGGCAATGACAGCGCAAAAATCACAGGGAGCTGCTGCGTCGTCGTAATACAGTGAAAAAATGCCGAGAGCAAGACAAATAATTCGTAGGCGACTCCAGTCAAATTGGTAACCCAACCGATCCAGACCTTTGCATTGACGGCTCGACATAGTAACACATGTGCTGTATTAACAGATAATTGAGCAGACCATAATTCATCCATAATGTACTAAATAATACTGGAAAAATGTTCACTATTAAACACGCATAAGCGGAATGTTGTTAAAGTCTTCTATACGTTACGAGGTTCTAGCAGACTAGTGTCTTATTTACGATGCTCCAACAAACACAATGACGGGCTATTAACGTAGAAAAAATGTCGACAATCTAGGTTCAGTTTCGAGGTGCGGGGCTGACTTCGCGAACCCATTTATTCTAGCCAGAGAAAGATCATTTATGCATATACGAATAGATAACTTATTTTCAGTGTGTCCTTCTTTGAACCTGTATACACGACGTAAAGACAACTGCATACATTACAAGAGAGCCAATATATGCTATAAGCGGCAAGGAGGATGTCAACAAGGGAAGGGTATGATTAAAAAGCGGGAAGCTTTTTATTAGCGTATTCTTTATGGACAAAGTTACAACTAACTCATCAATAGAAGATAGCGGCTTATAAATCCTTGCCAAATAATAATGACTTAGCTTTGTGTACACGTTGTCTTCACACCTTATTTGCCGACCCCTAAAGATGGTGGTTATTTGATAAACAACCTGACCTAGTTCGTCGGCCATTCATTTGAGTCTGTCTGTATTCATATCATCTGTACGGATGCGTATAGGTATCATGCAAAGTGCGCGTAGAGAAGATGTGATACAACGCTTTAGAGTGGGCGGTACTTAGTAAGCTTGAAAGCTCAGCACCGTCCCATTAACCTCTTCCGAAAGAGGCAATGGCGAAAGAAAACTCGTTTACTAAGGCAGCTTTCTTGGAGGGCAACTATGTCCGGGAGGGCGGAAATCGGTACTGCACGCTGACAAGCGGAATTCCTTATGCTTGCAGACTGTGCTAGATTTTTATAGACGTGCCTAAGCTCATCAATGCAGTGGCGCGGTTTCCGCGGTAAAGCTGCTGGGACGCAGACGGCATATAGCAAATCGTAGTATTTTGCAGTGGTAGAGAAGTCGGGGAGGGCCTATATGATTAGCGGAACTCGAAGGACAAACAGATAGGTCGAGAATAGTCTGTTTCGAAGCCGCACCTAGATTAGCTGCACTCAAAAGCTGATATTTACTGAATTGCTCACGTGCTAATTAATTAGTTTATTTTCAACATATTTATTTGACCTGGTCGACAGACAGAAACGTAGATAATTGGAAATAGTGCTTCGATTTAATTTGTCACTAGTGGATGCTATCAGATCTCGATCGATATAATGTATACCAAAGTGAAACAACTGATATTTAATAAATTGCGCCTGTGAAAAGCACTTTAATAGCAAGGTAGCATACAACTTAACAACAGCTAGATAAGTACGTGTATATTTTACAAGTATTTGTTTATTCAAGCAAATAGATTGACCCTACAGCGTTGGCATTGAGATAGTTACCTCGAGAGGTTGAAATAAAGTGATGCTAAAATCCCGTTGTCACTTTATAGCAAGATACCTTCAGCTAATAACTGCGATAAATAATCTTCCAATACTTTTAAGAAAGCACTCGTGGAAAAGTCGAAGGCCACCATAGTGCAACTACCGAACCGTACCGTACCACAAGTACCGCAGTGGAACATAGACTCCGGTCAAACTCTAAGCTCATTAAAAATACCACACAAAAAAGCTACAATAGATACATTAGAAATGAAACGCTAGAGGGAGGGTGCTTTACGCTTACTCATGTAGGTGAAGGTTGTACCAGGCTTTACCAGGTATGTGAATTTTACGTGCAATAGACATTTTCAAGACTTCACAGATTTCCGCTTAGGTAGATAAAGACCTGTTGAATCGAACTAACAAGCCTAAATGGGTGCAGACCATTCCAAAGCGATATATCTGTATTATCATTATAATTGTTTAGTTTGTGGGCAGACGACTAACGGAAAAGTCAGAAATTGTATATGCTGAATAAGTACTGAGCAGTCGTCATTAGTGAAGAAGCTAGTGAAGCAAAACTCGATCCGCGTTAAAAGAAGCTTCAAGAATTACATTGTTTTTACGCAACACTTTATTTAAATAAAGCCTCCGTCTAATATGCCGTCTGTATCTTCTGCATTTCAGGTAAGACTTCATGGAACACTTGAGTGTTTGTGTCCCGCGTTTCTGAAACTTTCATCATTCTCTTTATTTTAATAGATTTTCTTCATTTATATCTCAAATTGTATTGACTATTTTAAAAATATCACTTCTTATGTTAACCTGATACACCTTAGTGGTATATCTCACTCGCTAAGCATGCATTTAGATAGAAGTAGAAAGTGAATGCAAGCCGAAATAGTTTGAAGTGTGAGGCTGTGATATGCTGCAGGCGTACCTTCCCGTGTACCTCCTCAAGGTAGCACAGGCATACAAAGGCCTGCCGTTAAACGTGACAAGCATTTCTGGAAACGGAGCATCATCAATCTTTTTCATATGCACTCAGTGTGACAAGTGCGGTGTTTTTCCCTGCAGTATGCGTTGAAACGATACAATGCCAAGTTAGGAAAAGACGATAACGGCGAAACCTGTTATCTATATCCTATACCTGTATATCTATTGTATATTTCATGATGCAATCTTGATGGCCTACTTTCGGACAAAGGGAGAATGTCCGGGTCAGGAAGCACATTTGATCCTTTATTAGATCCTACATAGATGAAGCTACATGGACGGTAGATCCGCGGCCAAAACGCTCTGTGTTTTATAGACTGAACAATGCGCGTGTAGAGTTGTAGGAAGATATGTAAGCACAGTTTATGATACGAATAAAACAAGCACTGACGCTGGATCAAGGACAACGGGACATGCCGATTTAGTGGAACTTCACTGCAGAAACCAGAAAACACTGGTAAAAATGAAACAAAAAAAAAAAAGCTTATTATGTGAATCCCTAACGAGACTACATATGTATAGGTTTTATAGTATTTCCAGGAATGGCATTTAGCTTCTCTAGTTCCTGGCAATAGGTTTCGTTAATCATTGCTATTCCTCGTATCCGCGGCGTAATCGATTAACAGGAAGCTATTCATTAAGTGATTGGTTTGTATGGGGACGCCCGTTTGAACTTCAGGGAAAATTTGTCTAATCCATTACGTTGCAATCACTTGAGTCCGATGCCTGCTTAAGTCTCAAAAATCATAAGTATCAATATAACGTTTTTTACGCCCATGCAATATATTGGTCTTACATTTTCTTCATGTCCATCTGAAAATCTCATTATTTCATGAAGATTGATGCACTGACCTTTAGTGATTGTTTCCGATCGGCGGGCGCCCAAAGACAGTACAGTTGCTGGTGGAACCAATAGTATGTTTTCATTATCATGAAACCATCGACATCCACATCCAGCGGCACTTATGAATTAAGTCATATTTTGTCTATTCACCTATAAAAACAGGTTGATAACACAAAAAAAGATGATTAAGACCGTTCGAACAGAAAAACCTTGAACCTCTTCAAGGAAGCACAGAACAATATGGAAAAAAAAAAAAAAAAACGCCCGTGGAACGTGCTCACAAATTTTGGTAGAAATTGACCAACGAACTCTGTGTATGCGTTGGTGATCATTATCTTTTGTGGCAGACACAGCTCCCTGAGCAATGGTTTTCAACAAACGGGAGTGCCCATAGATAGTCGAATATAATTAGAATACTCTATTGATACTAGGTTCGCTCGTAGCAGCTAAGCTTCGAAGGAACTTTAGCTTAGACTGTGGCCCCTGTTTAAGCTAGAAGCGCTGAGGGTGCAAATAAAGTTAAATTTAACTTAAGTTGGTTTTCTGTTTCTTGATTTCTGTTACTTGCACACCAGTCGTAAAGGACAATATCATTCTACGCTTGAACTTCATGTTTTCTTTATTTTGAAGTTTTCGCTGGTGACCCATAGAAAAACGGGATGGCTGGAGGAACTAATATTTATCACAACTATTTTTAATATCAACAACGGTTCATGTGGTTGCTGTCGTCTGATACCCTATCTTACATAGGCCTTCCGATACGCGCTTCACGAAACGCGAAGTCAAAACGGTGTTACTTTTTATGCGTTTATGTTGGTCATTACCGCAGGACGACTGAATAAGAGTGCTCCATTAACGGCTCTATGCAAATGCATGAATTGAAAAATTCAGTTTGATGCTATTAAGACGCAGCCATAATGTTTAGAACTGTTGTTTCTCCAGACACTCACGGATCCTTCTTTGAGACTAAATTGTTCAAAATGGTGTCTGCTCTTATGGTCCATCAATTAAAAGATATTGCATGTTTTGAGATGTTTAAGCAACAAACACAACGATATTGCCCATCGAAAAGTGGCTTTAAATTTTGTCGCGTTGTTTGTAATGTATTTATTCTTTGATGGATCCTTATTTCGTTATATATCCTCCAGTACTCCTGGACATTGATGATCAACAAAATACAGCAATTAGATGTCTCCTAAGACAATGGGAGTATATATGTATATATATATCTCTATGTAAGAAGATAAGCTCGTTTCGAAAGTAGATAAAAAGTCGTGTCATCTTTATTAATAGAATTTGCTACGCAGTTGGCTGAAATTGAACGTGGCAACTTTAAGCTGTAAGCCAAGATAATCAGAAACGCTAACGAATATTATATCTATATGTTAAGGGCATGGCCCCAAAAACTCCGTATATTTATTTCGAATGCATAGGAAGATGAAAGGAGTTAGCTGACAGGAACTACCTAAGTTTTAGATCCGGGAATACGGTATACGTATGGGCAGCGGAAGCAGCAAAATTTCCTTCCGTACACCATATGTTGACCGAATATATATAAGGAAAACGGGGCAGCTAGCTTCGGTGGCTTCCGGACACGGGCGGACCTTCGCTTAGCATAGCATAGCGTAAGCTTTGCCCGGCTCTTGATCAAGTCGACTTGGTATCGCCTCCTTGCAATCCCGGTCAATTAGTTTACCTTCGCCTGTAACAGCAGGGCTAAAAGAATGCACGTCAGCCAGCCGTGTTTTCCGCGCGTGTGACCACCGTAAAGAGACTCCAGACTCTTCGTTAGCATATGTTAACGCGCACATTGGCTTTCCACGTGCCGCATTTTGTCCGGTTTCTCTAGCTGCGCTGCCGACGGCCAATCCTCCTAGCGGTCTACCGTCTTTAACTACCCTACCCCGCCTGCCATCTTTAATGCAGGAGGGAAAGGCTCGAATTGTAGCAAATATGCACTTACCTGGCAGTGGCCTGCGTCGCCACTGCTCCATATGATATCAAATCAGTATGATGGCATAACCTTGAAACATTGCTATCGTCCCTGCTATGAATGTCCACTCGGTCGTTCGCATGCATATAATGCCCATACGCCCGATACCTTTTCATCGAATCATATCACTTGAGAACGAAAGGTCGAGTTTGATGGACTGGGCCAGTCATGAAACTGGTCACAGCAACTACATCCGCCGTTGCGGCACTCAGCATTTTTACAGGAAAAATGACTGGCACATTTGGTGTATCAAGGAAGTAAAATGTGGAAGTTTGTCTTGCCCGTCGCCGCTAGTCACCTTTCACTGGCTGCTTCCCGATCTAGACTATTGCATATTCATGTGATTCTTGTCCTATTTGGTTTTCAACTTTTTCAACGTAACTTCAGCAGCGATGGACGTAAGCAGCCGACTGACTGAAGAATTAGTCGGCTTATTTTGCGCAGTTACTGGAAAACGCAGGGATTTTTTAGAAACGAGTACTGACAGAAACAACAGCGGTGGCGGTTGTATCCATGGCGACGCCAACAACGTAAAGGTAAAAAATCACGCCTTAACTTCGCGTCCTGTTTGGCTTTCTTGCTCCAAGAGAAAAACATCTGGAAAAGGATGTGTAAATAATGGAAAAAAGCGGGGGCGTACTTAGAGAGATTCATGAGATTCAAGCTAACAGTGAATTGTGTTGTCTATCATCGTATACACAATTCATTAACTTATCGCTGTGGCTGCCGGTAAAGCAAAGCTATACGTTTGTATGGAAACGTTACAAGATGCGATATTTATTTTTGCAAGATAAGTTGTCCTTTAAAAAATATTTCAGATGTATATATATATATATGTGGCTCATATGGTTCACGTAAGCTGATCTAAATCAGCTTGGAACATTTTTATAATCAACATGGTATTTGTAATCAGAAGTCGGAATTGAATAACGAATTCAGGTGTAGTTGGCCCTTAAATTTCTAGGCTATTTACTTCGTATAGGTCTCCAAAGATATGCCTTATCAATGACCTGCCTAACCTCGATTAGCTTGTAACGCTTTGGCTTAAGGGACAAATTTATTGTTTCGAACTATTTCAACTCTGTCTCGCGTGGTCTCGGCAAAATGAAGCGTATTATGCTGCAAAGTAGCGACTAAAAGGTCCTGATTAACATTTTCACATTTATAGATCTCAATGCGGGATGGTAGTACTACTTAGGGGTAGCGTGACGCATGAAACGTCCGTATAAGAAGATCGAACTTTTGAAACGATGTGTTCACTACTACGAGTATGTCAGTTGTCGACCCGGCACAAAAACACCGACTGCTACAGAAATCAATCAGCTTTGATGAAGGTGCGTCTGCTTAACCGTTTCTACTAGATTCGCGTTTTAGATAGGACGGCACTTCATAATTGGAAAAGAAAAAGCATATGGTGGATGAATATGTTGTTTAGTTTCCGTTGAAAGTAGCCAGCTTTTTTCACGTTAGCATACCTGTGATCAAATGGCGTATATCATCGTCACTAGCTATAGGTCGAATTGTTTTGAATGCTTCAGTGATATATTTCATCGTATCATTCGAGTAGCGTATTTCCGGCAAACACAAGGGAGATCCCCTATGACTACGGGGGTTCTCATTGTTGTCTGTTATTACAAGCTACGATGATAGCAGGTTGACAGAAGGGAACGTTTCGACTTCTGGATATTCCTATGCGACTTCTTAACTTGCTAGCCAGTGCTACAAGGCGGAGTATGTCAATTCTAGTCTCTGACTAGATGTAAAAATCACGGTATGCAACAGTAGTAGTAGTTAGAATAACAGACATACGCTGACAGATGGCCAAGTGCAGATCCGCTGCTGTGCTGATGCCGGTGACGGATATAGCAGTAGAAAAGGCGAGAGAAAGGCTGCAGAGAGGCGCGAGTCTACGACGCTACAGCCGACGAGCACATAGGCCTCGACTTAATGTCGTAGCAGCAGTGAGAAATCTATGTATCAGTAACAGTAGACTATTGGCGTTGCCTTGCTTGGCAGAGCCCCCCCCTTTCTTAGTTACTTTCTCGCAACGTGACGCCGTGTACATTTATTATAAATGCCCAGACTCTACTGCCAAACAGTCTTCCTGCTCTCGGGGAATGCGACAATATCAAATGTTGCCGATTAAGATGGCGTCTATAACTTAAGGCTCTACTTGACATATGGGCGTTATCGATACGCGGAGCGTATATTAGAGCACCTTAAAAGGAGGATTGGCGTAGCACAGCGCGACAGGTCACTGCCAGTTAGCTAGTGGAACTAAATAACATAATCTCTTCTCTACATGATAAGGTGAATTGGATAGTTTTTAAGTATAGTGTATACATGAAAACTCCCCGTTGTTCGTCATCCGTACGGGTAATAATCGCTTGAAGATGGCCGAATTGTTTAAAGAGGTCTGATGGTGGTTGACAGACGGGCGTGGTGTATATCTGCGCCGGAACAGCCATCCGCTAATTTGGGTCGGCCGAACAATTCAAATCCGGGTGCTCCAACTTCGAGTCTCATCGTCATTGACGTGGAGTGCTTCGGTACAGCGGTGGTCCAAACAGTCATTACCACGACATTCTCCTTTGTCGTGTGCTACTTGCGCTCGGAAAGACTTCTGCTCGATAAGGACAAAATGACACTTTTGACTTTTTTCGCGTTTTTCTACGAGTTTCGTTCGTTCAGCCGAACCGCACGGCCATACGCTCCCCCAGGCCAGCCGGCCACGCTGAGTGGGAGCACTAATAGCCGAAAAAAATAGAATAGCGGAGTGACACACATAGCGTTTCGGGTGTGGTATGAGGTATGCGTGTGTCTCGCCTTGGGCTGGCAACAAAATATTCATCAGAACTCGTTCACCTTATCTACCAACCAACCTCAAACTGTTCTTACATATACCTATTGTGAATCTTATTATTGTATAAGCACCTTAGTGCTGTGCTCTACATCCTATATGGTCCTGCATGGAAGCAGTCATGCAATGTATGCGCCTATATAGCTATGCTCAGCCACGGCGCGCTTCAGGTCCATCCTGGAGACTGCTGCTGACGTTGTACGGGTCTTGGAGGCGAAAGGTCTTAGAGCGTATTGTAGATGAGATGTTTGTTCGAGTCATGTAAAGAATGTAAGAGGCAAAAGATGTGGGGGTCGAAAACAATCAGAGACTGAAGTCAAGCGAAAGTTGAGAAGATGATCGACAGAATGCGCGGTAGGTGTCGGCAGCGTAATGGCTGTGCAGAAGACCGTTGGCAAGGCCCACAGAAACGAAAATTATTGCAGCCCAAATGTTTGTGGCTGTGGACTGGGCGGACAGTCCTTGCCACATGGGGTCTCCAGTTGAGAAAAGAAGCAGGTCAGTAAACAAAAGAAGGGCCTTGGACGTTCAGACCGGGCGCTCGCCGCAGACGAAAGAGAAACTAAAATTGTGTGCAGTGAGGATTTTGGCCATTGCAAGCGTTGCTCCCTGGGGAGTCTCAGCTACTGAGCTCGCACGCTAAAAGCTTGCACAGTGTAGGCCAGTGTACTGCGTAGGGCCAGGCAGGGCAACGGCAACTGAACTTGGGACCTCTTGCACCGAAATTGAAAGATGAAACGTAGTAGCAGTTAACTAAGATACAGTAAGGAGAAGTCAAAGGACACAAGCCTGCAGGAGTGAGCGAGTTAATACGGTTACCTTTGCTCACTTGAAACTTCACAAAAAAGAAGCACAATAGCATCACCAAAAATCGAAAATGTGAAAGAATGCAGAGACGACGGTGGAGAGAACAGTTTTAAGTCAAAAGAAAACAAATGACAGATCAATGCGCGAGTAACGAGACCTTTTGAAGGCATATCACAATGAAAAGCAAAAAATGAGGTGTTGGAGCGGACGAGTAGCACAGTCTATCTCAGCTCGTAGCGTCATCGTACTTTTATAGCGACGCTCTCTAGGTTCCCTTCAAGACTGGCGGCTTGCCCTCGCTGCCGTTTCTCTGTCGACATTTTGCTGTAGAGACGTACAAAGGCTTCTCCTGGAAGTGGAGCTCTGGCTGAGCCTGCCTGACGCTCCAGAGGGAAGACGCGAGCTTGATATAAGAAGAAGGAACATCGCCGAGGGCTATACTCTTTTTCTAACTGCTCTTCCTCTGAAGCCTCGTCATCACCCTTAAGAACCCCATCAAAGCCACTTTCCCCCTCGTTTTAATACTCTCACGAGCGCTATTTCAGCTAAGACCTCGCTTGCAGCAAAGTTTCTGCGCTGCTCTGCTGGCGAAAGAATGAAGAAATGCTGTGGCTTCTGCAACGTTAACTGCTCAAAGTCGGCTGAACGCTGACTCGCCCGTTCGTTCGCTCTTCGTGTCTTATAATAAAGATTAGCCTCATCAATCTTCCGAGACATTCATCGTCTTTAGCTACTCAATGTTAACCTGGCTCCGACAATTCGATGCTAATACGACAGCAGCGGTTAGTTGACGGCAGCTGGCTTACTCCGTCAGTAATTAAATAAGCATTGAAAAGACAAATAGGTTACGTTAGCGTTTCACTTATCGTAGATTTTATGCAGTATTATATAAAAAAACACGTTTGTAACAAATAAGTTGGATCAAGTCGTTTCATTTAGATGTTACTGAACTTGATGTTGCTTGTACCAAATGTCTAACAAGTTTAGTACGTTTGCCCTTAATTTCGAAATTATTACCTATCCACCGTTATTATTAAACTAAGCACTCCACCGTTCGAGCGTCAATTTGTCATCCCTTTAGAATCTAAATGTTAGAATGACCTTTGCGTTACCGTAGCGGCTGCCGCTGCCTCCGCCCGTTGTGGTTAAGTGTGCGCTATTGCGAGTAAACGAGGGCGTTCAGTAGGAGAATAAAGCATGCTCAAAATGGCCAGCTTGCTTTGTCTACGTATATATTCGTCTAACTATCTGACCGCTCTAGTTCTACATAAACTTCGCGTCCAATTCGCTTTATACCCACTGTCCTATACTGCCCCGGTAATCTCAATGACCTTGAGATTTGCCGATTACTTGCAACGCCATATGGGTTAAGAAAAGTTAGTGAAGGAATCGCGCACCTTCGGCGATGAAGTCTACTTGTGACATAAAAGGAAGAACTTTGAAAGAAGACGACAAAGATAATGAAGCTGTTAATCAAATTTCAACAAATTTAACAAGGCAAAGTTAACATCCACTCCCACTATGCCGTCTGCTTTTATGCTAACGATACACTTAGCGGCCTCTGAGCAGTCCACAATGGAACAACGACGGTGGTAACTTACACGCCGATAAAAAAGGCCAAAACGACATGAATCAGATACAGAAGTTTTTTTGCCCACTATCGTTCTTTCGTTCGTGGAAAAAATTCCAGACCAGTACGAAATCAGCATAAGAAGAAAAGAAACACAGACAACAAGCGGCTCCATTCCCTGACATGACCATGATATGGAACGATGGCAAAACATGGCTGGAGGAACTTAAGCAAGTGAAGTAAGATTTAGCGCGGATGCATGCGTCTACTGCTGTTGGTAGACCCACGGTCGCGATTGTCGGGACAGCGCTAGCTCATGTCCGCCCATCTTTCTTTTTCTATACAGGAACAAAACGTTATTGAAAAGGTGTAGCCCAACGAATATCGCCCACATAACGGCCACCACTGGAAATAAGCGCACACAAAAAAGAATATACAATAGAAGAAAATTAGGGTGGAAATATTAAACACTGGAACGCCAAAAGGCGGATAAGCGTTGGCTGCGCGACAGGGACCCCCAAAATTATTTACTAGAAGGATCGCTTGAAAATAGTAGCAAATCGGTAGGCGACAGCCCGTCGGAACGCTAAAGCCTATGTGCGCAGGAAGCCTGTCCTTAGAACGAGAAAGACAAAAAGGATTTTAACGAAAAGCCATTATAGCTTACGCATATAATAATAACCGAGAGGAGAGCGACGATCCAACTAGTGATTAGCTTTATCGGTGGGTTTGCATTAAGATAATACCCGACCACCGCCGCTAACGAGCAAAATGAGTCGCTGAAAAGCTGAAAGAAGCCAAGGCGAGCGCTAGCCGCCGAGGAACTATAAGGATTACGGGTGAAAAGTTAATTGGAATGAACTAGTAGTTGTGAGCCCTAGTTTAAAGTGAAGGGAGGACGACGAAGGTGCACCGACAAATGTCGACAGAACCGCGAAAGCAAATGTAGCTTGTCATGTTATAATAGTAGCGAATTGAAGAGAGGGTATGTTTTCCTTGTTTTGTATCGTGTGATACGCTCGTCGTATTTTTGAAATATATTTTTATATATAAAAGATGCATACTCACTCGTTGCAACAACTAGATGTATAATACCAATTGAGCTAATTTCGATACGTTTTATAGCTCACACTATGTGCATAGATGTGGATGTTTGTTTTGGAACTTAAACATTATTCATTGTTCAGTTATAGCGTTCTGAACTGTCGTATCGTTGACTCTTATTGATCAATAAGTACAAATAATGGGAAGTATCAAAAAGTTATGTGAAATCATTGGGACGCCACCATCAACGAATGGTCGCAAATTGCGATTGCAGTAACAAACACTGGCTAAACCCAAACAGATTGATCTTCAAGTTAACGCTGCGTATGGATTAATGTATAATAATAGATTATACACATCAGCAGGGAACGCTTTACATATAGAAGCACAGACATTATTCATGTTAAAATTTTAATAAAAGTTTCCACTACAATGATTCCTGGTTCAACTGAGACGCATGTTCTCATACGTGCAAAACGTGCTAATGTACATAACGTACGGCGTTCAAACGGTAGCTTCGTCGAGTAGTATTCGTTGCGGGTTTGTCTAAGCGCTCTCAATATCGCCATCATTGCCAATGCGCACTGGCGCTGTTTTTGATGTTTTTCCTGCTGATCGTGATCTTGGTGCTAATGCGGATATTGTGGCCCATTGTTAAATGGTGTCTACTACTACTATTGAACAGTAAGACTGTCCGTCTAGGCTAAATTTAGTCGTGTGATTAGCTTTTCGATAAGTTACCAGCTGCCCGCCTTACCGCTGTCTCCATCACCTTCGGTTTGCGAATGCTCCTAGCTCTCTGACTCTCGCCGCGAAGGCTTTAGCTGCCAAATGCCTTTAACTTTGGTGGAAACGGGGCGATGTAGCGACAATAGGGTAAGGAGGAGGGACATGTCGAATCGCAGGTCCGGTCAGCATCGGAATAGATGGGGCGAGGAAATGAAAATCGAAGCAATGCAACGCCAATGGGTTTTTGTGTACACCCCATCAGGCACGGCCATCCGATATGCCGCTGCTCCTGCTGATGATGCCGCTTCTCGTTACGCTGCCACCCAGCCGGGGCATTAGAAGGAAAAGGCAATGAGACACCAACACAACAGTATCTTTTCTTCAACAAACCAGCAGGCAGACGGATGTTACGGAAAGACGGCGGGATCTTGGCGCTCCGAAGCCGCTCCCGATGGAAGAGTCAATCGGGGCAGCAGTAGGAACAGGGACAAATACATCGCCAGATTAATACCAGGTCAATGCTGACACTGTCGTAACATCATAAGCACCATTGCAGTTATCAACGGCAGTATCGTTATCGCTATTAGAGTTTATCGATACATGTTTAACTCACTCAATTTCTGCTAGGTAACTCTCAACGACTTTTATCGCACGAGCACGTGTTTTATCCATCGGCGGTCCTTTTTGCTGAAAAATATACATAGGAAATTGATAGGTTAAATGTACCTGCGTTACTGAATAAAAACCAAAAAATCAGTGAAAACTTGGCAAATAGATGAAATTTATTGTGATTAGTTAACTGGTGTTAACACAAAAACATCATTCGATTCTCGCTGTGGCTTTTAATAAATGCATCGGAGTAAGACTTTGACGAGATTTCGTCTTTTTAGCACGGTTACGAAATTTCGAAGGGTTTTCGTTATTTTGGCGTGCAGAAGACACGGAAGAGGCACACTGAAAGGCGGTAACAAGCGGTGACTGGTAGAGCCTGACGGTGGTGACCATGTGACGGACGAAAAATTGCAATGTGTTAGTAGGCTGGAAGAAGGACGAACAATGAAAATTCCCAAATGGTAACAGCCCACTTCGGCGCTTCTCTTCTTATAGAAAGCTAGGAAAAAATTCAAATCAAGCCTTTTCCTATTTTATGATCGTCACCCAAACAAAATGGTAAATCTTTAATATTTGCTTATGCATGGCGATGCATAAAGAAAATCAAATAGAAGACCCTGAGTCTGCAAATTTTTCTAAGCAACGATACGCCCAGCTTGTCGTGCCGGTACTGTTGTGCTTTTCAACCGAGAGTATGTCGATCGGCGCATTTAATTCTCGCTAGTAACATATACGATATGTTATAGTATCGGTATACCTAAAAATGACGGGGCAAAGTGTATCAGCTTGTTTTTAATGGAATCATTTGTAGTGAATTTAGATATGTCAATGTGAAAAAATTACGTGGGCCAAAATGAAGAGATCGTTTTTTAAACCACTGCGCTAATTATCGCTTTTGGTGTGGACAGGAGAAAGATCTACTAGTTGAACCTACTGGATTTAGTCGTAGCGTAATCTAAGTCGATGCTAGATATAGTTATATAGTACATGTATGACGTACTATTTGTTGGAACAAAAGCCAGCACGTTAAAGTTCTATATCTGCTGGACATATAAAACCAATAAAAATCTATCCTTCAGATATAGATCGATAGGTAAACGGACATTATGACCATTTAGTTTAACGAATAAAGATAATATAGCTCAAATTTGGCTATCGCAATTTTAATATTATCAGTCTATGTACGATAATAATGAATTAAAAGGACTATCTCTGCTTTTCTATTCCATTCGTTAAGCCAACTATTTTCATTCAACTTCGACGTAAGAGGTTTACAGGTGATTTGAATCACTGTAGCTTTTTTTCTACACAAACTGGTGGGCTTTTGACAGAATGCCTACAAATAGGCACACCTTTAGTGTGCCTATTTGCTGAACGAGGCAGTAGTTAATTCGCCCATTTTTCCTAAAAGCCTATGGCCAAACCTACAAAATCAACTGGCCCCACCTTCTTTACTAATTTCACTGACCGGGCCATCCGATCGTTCTCCATTATAGCACGCGCAGGCCCCCAGGTAATAATATTGCCGATGCAATATATAACATTCTTCGGCCTGATGAAACGAGCCCTTGGTAACATATTTGTTTATCGTTAAGAAGAAGACCTTCGACGTTGGAATCGCCTCTTTCCCTATAGTGACCAGCGGCGACTGGCCTTGCAGACGATGGTGTTCCTTACATTCAAAAACCCATGCGATTTTGCCAACTAGAGGATGACTGCGAGCGGACGAGTGAGTACAAAAACAACAATATAAGACTTTTTCTTTCCTGTTCTATATACTAGTGTATCCTACGATTTGGTGCACTATCCTGGCAATAGGCACCACTTTGACACACTTAGAACCGCTAGACGCTTCGCTTGGCAAAATCTTGACCCCACCGGTCGAAGGATGGATAGTGTTTCAGCTCTATCGGAAGCTGGAGAAAGGAGAGAGATGGTTGAATAAACGAATAAACAAAAAAGATGAGGGACATAGCTATAAAAGCAATACAAGAGAGGTGATATGAAAGGGTGATAGCACAAGCGGGAGTAATAAAATCAGCGGCAACAACGTCAACGACGACGTCATGCTAAACAATGACGCACGAGCGAATTGTCTATACATGAAAGCCAAAAGGAAGGCGAAACAGGCCGAGACGATTCGTTAGCTCCGCTATGTAATAATTATACAGTAGCAATGTCTCGTAAAAGTTCGTCATTGCCGCCGAGTATAGTAGTGCTACAACTGTGTGCTAGTGCGCTTCAGAAGAAACGGCCAGAAGACGCGTCCTGCACGCACTAAATGAACGGGCACCCGCTGCCAACTGTCAATAACCAGATTCGACCTACGACGGCCCAGCAAGTCTACGCGTTTAGTTGCATACGTCTGATTGCATTAAGTCCGATGACGACGGCAACCTGGGTTTCCTTGTCGGTCGCGATAGGCCCACCAGTAGCAACTGCTCTGTTGAATAATGGAGCGGTAGCATCTTACTTCTAAGATTACTGTTACTACGCCTGCCACTTCGACAGTTGTTAACAAAAACTATGCCACTTCACGGTAGCTTTGCAAATAAACTAACGGTAAATTGGTACGCAGGCAAGGCAGCTTGTCGCTGCGTATAATACCGGCGGTGCTGAATGGTGCCGGGTAGCGTTCTTCACGATCTTGACAGGGTCAAAGGCCCTTGTAGCCATAGCACATGGAACACGCACGACACACAACGACAACATTATGGATACTAAAAAAGGCGAGCGTAAGTACTAGCAAACATAAACACCTGGACGCTTGCCAACAATAAGTGCATCTAAAATCTGGGCTGAGGAGTTTCGTCCTTTCAGATGCTGTACCAATGCATCGTCCACTCGTACCTCGCCAGCTTCTACGGATTGGTATAAGATCGTTAAATTCTGCAAATACTTCTGCTGAAGAAAGCATTGTGGGTAATACCATAAACAACCCCATTATCATAAAGATTTATCTTTAATCAAATAAAATGCTAATTGAGTTGATTGCGGTGCCGTTTTAATTATATGAAAGTTTATTGGAGTACTAGCCAGTGCTCGCGTTGTCGATTCAGTGCAAAGTACTTTGCTACAGCAAGTAGGCAAAAACCGCGGCAAAGACACCTTAACTACCTAATATTCTGCGATTCGCAGTAACTACTCATAATAAAAAAAGCTTGAACGAATCGGAGAGTAACCGTTTTTATAGCAATAACTTCGTTCCTAAAGCCTGTTATAGGCCTACATCGTCTATCGTTAAGCAAATGCCTATATTTTCTATATGCGACACATCGCTATTTCTAGGAAATCTGAGGCGTCCTATGACCCCTGTCTGTTGGAAGTTCATCAGCACATAGAAGAGAAAAATGGTGAGGATCAAGCTGGACGTTTATGGAGCAAGAGCTATAACTGATGAAGCCTGCGGAGGGCCATATAGAGCGAACCAGCCTATAATTAGATCTTTTACAGTATACGAGCTTCATCACAGTATGTGGCGCAATGGACTATAATTTGCCTGGAGCTACGTGTATCTGCACAAGACGTAATGCATTATGCGTCGGGTATTAGGCGGCGACGTTCGTGACAGGATCAATGGCCAGTCTCTTCGATAAAGTATGCCAGTCACAAAAACCCAAATGTTAATTTCGTACGTTCTTTCAATATACAGTTGTATTTTCCAGGACATATATACTTGTAGAAAAACCATAAGTACTTATTAGAGAAAAACACATATCGCTTTTGAGTTTTTGTTTTGCCGGTGAGTTGAAGTCGATAAAGAAAAACATTTTGTTTCTGAGAAGGAAGAAATATTATACATTTTTTACACCACAATGACACATGAAATTTCCTCACATGTGGACCAAGCTTAGTGACTATCAGCCCTTTACTTTGTTGTGTATATATATATACGTACACTTAGACTTCTATTGCCTTCACAGGCTTAACACTGATTACTTATGTTAGCAAGTGTTAAACACTGAGTTGCTTACAAAGGCATAACTATGCAGGACCGTTCGTTTTAGGAGCAATTTCCTTTACGCCCAGGTAAGGCACTGGAAGGCTCCGACGGTGTCCTTTCTTACCATAATTTTACTTGTCTTGTCAGTATGCCCCTACTTGATGGTTGGTTTCCGACTGAATAATAAGATTGCTCCAAATGTATTTTGTTGGCATTATAATATGAACGTGCCTTAAAATAATTATAGCAAAGGAATATCCTATTATAAATAGTATATCCGTCTAACGATGTTCTTACTACTGCCAATAATAGGAGCAGCCACGCATAAGATACTGATCGGAAATTATGTTCCCGTTCCTACTAACTGAAAGAGTTAGTTATTGGTAACAATCTATAATACCCCTTTCTATACTAGGTTTTTGCGTACTATCTGTGTCGGCCACAACATAATCAGAACGGATGAACCTCATTTCAACAGGTAGGGTAACATTACAAGGTTAGGTCTCTACAATTCCCTTTTAGTTTTAATTAAATCCTCCTTTAACGCCAGTGGGGTTGCTGGCGGTTTCTACCTTTGCTTTTGCTAGTCCCGCTCGTTTTGCTGTACGCATCTGCGTAACGTGCTGCTATCGGCCGGCGGCGTAGTTTCTGTTGCGATGTTTCATCGCAGTTCTCTGGAGTATAACTGGCTTGCTTTGCTAACTAATGGAGAGATCGACTTATACCCCTACACGTCGCACCCAGCGTCTTCGAGTGCATTTGCATAGAATGAGTAAGCAGATAGCAGACAGGGAGTCAGCCGACTTATTGAGACGGCTCCTCGGATAGACCTAGGTTGTGCGGCTGGATATCACCCAGCCAGATGGACAGACTGGCTAACCAGCAATGGAACTTGCCAACTGAACGTCGCGATCGAAAGGCCACAGGGAGATCACCAGCGTGGGTGAACGATCGAATAAAGGGGGCTGCTGAGAGCCAAGTGGACCCAAAATTGCAGAAAAAGTCAAAATGGACCGGTTACTGGATAGCCTGTTGGAACTCCGTGCACCAAGGCTGCAGGTACAGACATTTGCATGCCATAGAGAAAGACAGTCAGCAAGCCGGCCAGGCAGTGTGGCCATATGAATCCACTGCACGCTATCAACATCGTAGTTTTTCAGCAGGATTTCCCTCTTGCGATGGGCCAAAAACAGCTGCTATCCGGAAGTGCCGGATTGGGCTGCGGAAGCACAAGTGACAAGATAGATCGATCACTAAATACTACGTGTATATATATATACATATATTTGAGTATAAATATTGCCAGACGTATTCCTACAACCGCTCAATGAGAGTAGCGGCGGATGGCAAGCACGTTCCGTGACGATAGCAGTTCGTCGGCGGCAGGGCCTTTACCGAGCCGAACGTGCTCTCGTTTGGCTTCTTCCAAGGGATAAGCAGTGGCTGGAGAGATCTAGCGCTGTTATTGCTATCGTTAAAAACAGTGGCGGCAATGACGATGGCCACGGTAGTATCCTTTCCAATTTTCCCTCTCGTTCCACTCGGGCACCTTACCGTCCTTCAGTATGACATACAGTGCCAAAGGTCAATCACAGTAGCGCTGGCGCAGTGCTCGCGATATCAACGGTAACATACATAAGTATGACCTGGTACCCTCTTCTACGGTAGGAAAAGTCGCGAAACAAGCATGCCTGTGTTTCAGTGGAACTATTTTCGGTCACTCGGGCGATGGTTCATTCACCGACGCGACACGAACGGCAGGGCACTGGCCTTCTTTGTAATCATAGGGCTCTCGTCCGCGTATCGCACAGATGTGCGACACGAGCTGGCTCAGGAAGTACAAATACACACTTTTTTTCCAAGCGTCCTCTCTTGCTGAACAGCAGCGTCTTCGTGCCGGTAGATGGCGACCTCAACAATCGGGGCCGTGATCTCTCCTTTTTCTCATTTCCAGTCCGATTCCTGTTTTGCATCCCCGGCTATTTTCTACGGCTGGTGCACGCAAGACATGCGAGCGGCGTCTGTATCCAAATCGTACGGTCCTCATGTCTTTACCTGTTATATAGGTCGAAAGCCTACCTAGCCTAACTAGATTTCGGCTAGACAGAAACAAAAAAAAAAAACGAGAACTTGCGTTTCTACGACTGCTGCTTCGTACGAATGTAGCAATGCTAAATATACGGAGCTAGAAATGAGGAAAACCATTAGGAGTTGGATAAGCGATCAGACGGGGTGAAGGGAATAACATTGATAGAGCAAGCGAATATAGTTGTGTGAGAACCAACTATCTTGTGGTGTATTGTACGGCTTTTCTAGAACATACTACTAACAAACAACTATTGCTGGTCTTGTTCTTGTTGCTGCTGCAGATAATAACAGGCAGCGTGGTGGTTCAAAGAACCTTCAATCAGTGGCTCGAAACACAGCCGAACTGTAGTAACTGGCAACTTAACGTAATGGTAGCGTAGTTGGCTGGGTTGAACAGACAACGATTGTGTCAGCGAAACATTACGAAGATGCTAGGGGCGGAGGCAACGTCTGGCGACTTTATTCAATTCAACAGCTGCAATGAACAACCGAATGTCGATATCTTGGAACAACTATTGCGGGCAACAGTATCGCACTGCTCTGTGGCCAGGAGACTATTCAAACAGAAGCGAGTCTGACAACAACGCCAATCTGCGCAACAGCTAACAGGTCGTTTTGGCAAAAATTCTGCTTGCCGCGTTAGAGTCAAGTGCTGAGAAATAATCATAGAAAAACGATAGAAGGGGGAAGACCCTGGCGCGTTTAGAAAAGTATCCATGCACCGACGGGCAAACAATAGTATGCATAGTAGAGGAACCCTGCTAGGGTCAAATTTAACGGTTTCGTTAAAGGAACCTTGGCCAGGCTAATTGGAAGGAAAATTTCTGCGAGACCTTAGCTGCTGGATGACCGACAACTGGTACAGATCAGAATATGTCGCTGTAGTCGCAGAAACGAAGCCGCTACTCCTGGTTCTGTTGTTGATGATGATGATGGTGGTGATGGTGATAATGGTGGTGGTATGATGATCATATAATGAGCGCAGCTGTGCTCCACATAGCAGGCGCGAAAGCCTTAATGTGACGTGCGAACGAACGAGACCCGATATGATAACCCTCGCAAGCCACACCTTCAAGGACAGCATGGAGAGTGTATGGCGCTTCATGACGGTAACGACGTAACGCTAGCCAACGCTATCCAAGCATATGGGTACTAACGTACCCTGCCACAAACTTAACACTACGAAAAGAAATAAGACACTTCTTTGGACGTAGGCAAGATCACAGTTATATCGTGTAGGTCCTAGACCTTACTGCGTATAAGTTCTACCGTGACTAATATTGTTTTTCTAATAGCCTTTAAGATTTGTTCTTTACTCGAGTATCAATCGTGGTCGTACAAAGCGAACGTGCCGTAAAGGCTTCACGCTGTTATAGCATGTCTCTTTTGTATAAGCAATTCAGTCCGGTGACTTCTGTCAATTCGTCGGGTTACACGCCAGCATACTTACTAAGAGTGTCCAATTCTATTGCAAGACACGCCGATGATCAACGTTCGTTCGATCTTTTCTATGCCTTATGTACCTCGAGCAACACGGTGAGCTTGAGCCTCACTCGACTTCTTCGTGTATCTAGAGTTAGAGATCTAAATTTGATTTCCCGTAATAGGCGTGTAGTATTTCCTCGTAACGCTTTTTACCGTGCCCTCAGATACCTATATAAGCTCGAGTCCAGCGAGATTATGGCATTGATGACCACCCGTTAGAAATAATTCTGACATTTCCCATCGTGGAGGGTTCAGCCAGCTCTCGTCCTCGATAATCGTTTTGATGTCGATTGTTTTTTTTTATTGTTTGCCCGCTCCGGACTGCACTTTTTTATCGCCTCAAAATGTTGAGTCTCTTCTAGAACGTGGTAACTGAACTAGCAGCACGAGTAACATTGACGGTCCAAGATACGTGCAGTGGACACCACGTGCTAAGACAGCCTAAATACTAGATTAATTCGCATGTGTTTTGATCTGGTTTGCGTGGCCTTTGTCGTTTTCAGTAGTTCCTTCGTTTCCCCCTCGTCTACACTCTTTGTTTACCACTTCATGAACAGCGGCCACCAGAAGTACGGATACGGCTGCTTTGATGGCTCCCATAACTCTTACTGCTCGGTTTAATTTTACTTTTAATTTTATGATCTCGACGGCCAGCTGCTGCTTGGCGGATCGGATCTCTGCCTTGTTATCTTATCACTGCATATACAATATCTGACTTCGAGCACGGAAGCTAGCTCCAGTAAACTACTCGCGCACCACATAACCGTTAGATATAAGTACGTACGCTTGGAAGTGTACATTCGTCGATTAGAGGTCTACGTATGCAACCCGACGGCTAGAAGCAGCGCTGCTAGTTGAGAGAATATGGGAAAAAAGCTAAGGAAACAGGGAGGATATTTAGCTTTATGAAGGGACTGTAGTCTGCACACACTGGATCAGTGTCTGCCACAGTCTCCAGAAGCAGTCTTTTGAATACAACATGACTATTTTTTTTCTTTCGTGCGAGAAAAGCCAAAAGATAAAGCAGCATGCAGCCAACCAAGCGGTATTCAAGTTTACGCTGGGTATGATAAGCGTCTGCGAACAGCTAAATGGTCTTGGGCCGAGCTGGTGATTTTGGTGGACAAAGTGGAACGCGAATTAACAGTTGTGTCGGTTCAACATGATCAAACGCTTTATACTTAACTGAGTGAACGGTCCCAGTAGGCGGAGCTTCCAGGAGATGAGGAGCAGGTTTAATCGCACGGACGGCTGCACTGCTTTCGATGGCGGAATTGCGATAATGAAGCCACCTGCAGTCCTGAGATAAAATTTTGCCAGTTGTACCGCTGGGTTCGGCCGACATTTGTATTATAAGATAGTAAGTGGCCGCCAGAATATTCCTCGTGGCCCAGTTTCCCTTATGTGCGACTTTTCCCTGTTACTTCGCGTGCTGATTTGTTCGATGTAAAGCATACTCCGGTGTTCGAGACACCCATCTTTCGGGATCCGATAATGCAAGCGACACGGCCAAATACACCTAACCAATTGGCGAGAGTCACTCATAGCACGCGACAGAAGGCAAAAGAGAGAAAGTTTTGGTTGCGTGAGTGGGCGTCTATGAAGTAATGAAGAAAACGCGAAATTAGCGGTGTCGGAACGGGCAATGTGCCGGCGGACGAGAAGGGAAACCGCGATTGTGCTTGTGTTCACTCATAAGGTTGGTAACGCGCGGTCATCTGCGACAGTTTCATCGACAACCTCCTGCCCGGTTTTGTTAATGCAAAAGCCAATTGCTGAACCACCGCAACACAAAAATCTGCGGGCGGTGCTGATGTATTCATACGAATATATAGTTCATCGTTGCGTCAATTTTCTCGGAGAGATAATAAATGATTCGATAGTGCGGCTGGTCAGATAATCCGGCTTGGATCAGCTTGGTTCAGCCTTCCGGTAATAGGGAGCATGATATTGCGATAGCGGCTGAGAAGATGATCATATTTTATGTTAAATTTAATCATTCTTCTCTTTTTACAGGTATGTACTTTCTGTGGTAAAGTGATAAAACCACGTATGTCCGAAGTCTGCAGCATATATTGCAAGAATACATCGTAATTTAATGAAAATCTTAGTAAGTTATTGACGTACCAATCGATCGGTTGAAGATTACTACAAAATAAATACTAAATCAGAACAGATCGTCTACATATATTTAGGCATACGACAATCGAACATGCTTGAGTACAGTTCAGCAAGACTACATAGACATCCTACTTGTGTCTGATCGTGCAGCGTTGCTACGTGCCATATAACAATAAATTCAAGCGTCCGACAATACGCGTTTCTTCGAGCAGTTGGCTAAATTGACTGCGGTAATCAGTTCCGCCACCACGGGGAAAGGTAGGCTGTAGCTAGAGTCCAGAACGAATCGTTGTTAGGCCTTCCATCGTGCCCTGTCACAGCCGCCAGACTGCCATAAGGGACCCATCACACTCACAGGTTCAAGCGCACCTTCTGCAACCCACGTTTACCACGGTATACACTGATGGAGTAGAGAAAGGACGCCAAACCTGTAATAGCAGATCAACGACATAGAATGATGTGTGCTATGTTGATGGCATTATGATCCAGTTAAATAGGTACACTAGACTATCCTAACGTAATCTAACGTCAGAAATCAGCAAATTGTCACTTTCTCTTGGGGAAGTATTATGTTTTTATAAGCAGGCTGGACTTTAGAAAGAGGCGAGTTAATGCGAGCCCGTTGATTGAACGATATTTCCATAACGAACAGCGATATGAACAATAGACATAATAACATAGCTCAGGTTGTGGAAGATTCAGAGGTGTATCTGGCAGTATGTACGACAGTATAGAGTGGCAGAGTTTTAAGATGTGAGCAAAATCAAAGAAGTTCGAGCAACTAGACAAAGGCCAGTTTTTCTTAGTACGATACATATTACGTATATGTGTAGGTTTAAATATTGTTATTTTTAATACTATAGTAGTAGTAGTAGTAGTTGTCGTTGTCACCGTTGTCGTCGTTTGCCTAACACGTTCGTAGCTTCTGGCTAATTTTATAACCACGAGATGTTTACATTGTGTACTCTATAAGAATAGAAAAACGATGTTCCATTTTCATGGTGTAGATTATTGCATGATAGTTGACCTAATATTGTGTTTCAATGGCAACATTTAGACTTCTTCTAGCTTTTCGTACTGTATCTTCCCTTTTGGCTGTTGTTACATTTTCGCTGCATTTCCCATGTAACCAGCACAATGTCCTTACAGAGCTGTGTACATCACTTTTTTTGTCCTCTATGGCCTGGCCCGGTCTAAGGCAACTATTGTCATTCGCATAGGACTTCCCTACCACCAGCACTTCTGCTGCGACCATAATAACGCAACCAAGGCAGCAGCTGTCTAGGCGATCTGGCACGTGAGAGATTTTTGCGTTTTCTCTTCTCGAGCAATAGCAGAAGCACGTTTCGCAAAAAAGCTCGACAACAAACGAGTATTGTGGGTGAGGCCAACTGCGTTCATCTAGAAGGCTTCTAATTAGCTATAGGACCCCTAAAGCCTCAAATCACGTCAAAGTCCTTCATATGCCGTCCCCTCTTTAACGGTTTGGCGTTACGTCGTTATGCGTTCGGTGATCTCGGTTCCACCGCGTGAGCCATCGCCATCACCGATTTCAGCACGATGCTTCCCTTTACTTAGTTGTGGAAAGAGCGAATTGAGGTCGCTAGAGGGTACATATCGCGGTTGGTGTCGTCATTCCGTTTAGCTCGTATCCCGTAGCCACGCAAATCGCTCAAGCAAGCAACTTACCAAGCACCACATCTTCGTAGTAACCCTACCGGGGGCTTTAACCTCCTCGTGGCCTCTTCTTTGGTCTTTTCTAGCCGCTGTGATGATAGTAATGATTGTGGTGGCAGTGCCGGTAATGGCAGCAATAGCGGTGGTGATAAAAACCGTGTGCGTTTTTTGGAAAAAATTTGTGTGAATCTTTCCCCATTTGCCACCTGTTCCTCCCTTGGATACCCTACTACGCTGCTGACGCCGCCAGTCCCCGTTCCCGTTCACCCCCTACGGTCCCTCTGAAGACAGAAAGTCTTCAAACTCTCCTTTTTCGCTCTCTCAGAGCCACTGCTGACCGAGCAAGTAACGCGCTTCGAAGACAGTGAGTGCGTTTCATGGGCGGGCTCCTGCTTTAATTTCTATCACTAAGCATGCGGTATCCGTGCAGGTCTTATTACCGAATCCCGCATCCAGCCGAACTATGAAACGCTGGCATTTCGTTGGTTCGTTCCGTTGAGGTTTGAGGGTTGCCATCCAGGGTTATCATCAGAATACATCACAACGTAGTAAGAGTTAAGGCTACCACATTTGCCATTGCTATATATACCCCTGAGGCATGCTGCTGCAATGCTGTCGCAGCAGAGACCACCGTTGAATGCGAGGAATCTGCATACCCCACGAAGTTTTTAAAATCATCCTGCGTCGTGTCGCAGTACTGAAGTATAACGAAAATGCGTACGTTCAACAACAACAACAACAACAACAACGATAATAACAGACGTTGCGCTTGCAGACAGCCAGGAAAGCGTATATGCCCAAACACATTCAAGCGGACAGACTTATACATACTAGAAAAATTGGCAGTTCGCATGGTTACGAAGCACAGTGGGTGCAGAGGATGGCGCCAAGCATAGCGGTAGCAGCGGGCGCGATGATGATGCTGACGCCCACCGCAGTAGCAGCAGCGGCAGTGGCGATTTTAATTACTACTTCTACAAAAGTTGCTATTTCTGAAGGAGTATGGCGCTGTGCTACACCGTATAAACGAAGAACATACGGATCCATAGAACTGTGAAGCGCTAAAGGAAGAGTGGAAAAAGCACGCATTGTAACGGCGAAATTTTCGGAAGAACAGGCAAACCAGCGCCAACAATAGTAGAAAGTATGTGCTTCTATTAATTATTAAGTTACTGATCAGCTGAGAATTTTTCAATTTTTGCCGATCGCAGGAGGATGTCGATATATGGTGTACGCATCTCGCAATACCACTTCTGACTTCGCAAATTATGAATGCTAAGAGATACAATTTGATCACTAAGTACATATAGGACTATTGCATCTACGTGACGAAATGTCACGTCTACTTCCTTGTGTATATATATATATATATATATATATATATCGAACAGGCTAGCTAAGGTCAATAGGCTCACTTGTAAATAAGAATACAAAATCTGTAACAACCACGTGGATGACTGGCTAATAATTATCAGCCATTGCTTTTGTTGTATTTCACGGCATCTGCTAGCCTATCGAGGGCGGCCGCGTATCGCAACTGCGATAATACGTTGTCGCTGTTTTACTTTGTAAATTAATTCTAGAGAATCGTCAGCAAGCGCCATTACGCCTACATTGGCTTTACTACAGGTCGTAGCGTAACAGTATAGTCAGATCCAGGGAAAGGAAAACAAGCCGTTACTGAAAGATTGCTGTAACTTATTACGGTCTCATGCTGACGTTCTATTAACTCACTGGTCGCATTGTCCGCTATCTCGCTCCTGTCTTTTCTGCCTTTTCGGGTAGTATCGCGATTTGCACACCTATTACCTGCTAGACGAGACCGACATAGCAATCAGGTAGACGTTACTACCGCGACTACTAATATGAGCCTGCCAGCTAGTCCAGCCAGTCCCGGTTGCCCTAGCGTCATTACGAAAACAGTATGAACTCTCGGTGTCGTCCGGTTAACCCAGCTACTGCTGTGGCGATGAAAGGGCTGCTCTATATTTAAATTGGATGATGCTATGGTGTAGGGGGATAGGTATACAGCGGGCGAAAATTGTGCGGCCGTAGTAGATTAGCTAGTACGGGGGTACAAGTTTTGGACCCTTCGTAGCGGTCACGTGTGTGGAAAGCTTCATGAGGCGCGGGTCTCCTCCAAGGCAAGTTAGCAAGCGGCACCAATACGCAGCGACCAAGGAGGTCCAGCAGCAGCAACGGAGCACATCGTGGTGCTCCCCCGGCGCGCCTTTGCTACAGCTGTTGTTGTCTTGGTTGTCATTTTCGTCACGGTCCGGGAAATAGACAGCAGTCGACGAAAGGTTTGACGACGACGACGATGAAGCGATTTTACTAGGTCATAAACTTCTTAATCTGGAGCCACCGCGCTGGGAGAAACAACCGACTCCTTAGTCGAGATACACAGCTGTCACTACTGCGACTCCAACAAACAGCGTTCTCTGCCTAACACTCGCCGTTCGTTGGCTTGCTGCTGGCATAACGGCCAAGCGCTAAATTATAGTACGCATTGTAGTGGTACTGAGGCCCGTGTGCCTAAACCTGACCTCTCCGGATCTGCTCTGCCGTGGTTCGCGGTAGAACTGGTAGTGACAAAGACATGGGGAAAGATACAAGGTAAGGAGAGAAAAGAAGAAAATATCTTCCTTCTCAGCTAATAAACTATAGCAGCAAAATCTACTTTGCGGCCTGTGTTGAAATAGCTTACTGCCTGCCTTGCTAGCCCTAACCTAGACCACAATCGTCTTGGCAACAGCAGCGACGACGACGACGACAACAACTGCCAAATCGCTACCTTGGTGATGTGTTGCCACTCGTTCGCGGTGCCTCTCCACTGGTCGACCATGGACCTGTGCTTGTCGCCAGCAGGAGCCTTTTGTCTCGTCATAGAAATCTGCTGACCGCTACTATGAGCTCTGAGGCAGCCTTCTCAGCCACCTTGGCGATTGACCTAATAGGGCTGTGCGTCATCTAAAATTGACGAAGTCGGGTTTTCAGGATTCATTAACGATATTACAGGCTGCTGCAGCAGTCGCGGACCTGACGCAATCATGGCTGTTTCCCATAGCCTGCACGCTGCCTGGCCATGCGGGCAAACAAAAGCGGCAACGCAAAAGAGGGAAGCTGTAAACTTCATGCAGCTACGAATGAAGTTGGGCTAATTAGAGAACGACTAGTCATGATACCTTCATCTTCATACCATAATAATAGGGTATACTAGATGTATAAAAGAGAGATAAATACACACAAGACACCTACCCACACACGAGGCTTGCGCCTCGTGTACTTCAGTGTTAACTCCGCCAGACGACATGTACGTTGGTATGCATTATATGAGGGGTACTTTTTGCCTGCATTTCTTACTTTTTTCATGTTTTTTTCTATCACGCACTATCCTCACCCCCAACTATTTGCTGGTCCAAATTCGACATCACAGATTCTAGCCGACGTTTTGCAGACACGAATAGGCTTCATTCTGTAGCCTCTGAGATAGCGAGTCATCGTTATTTGCAGTAAAAGTACAGAAAACCTCAAACTGCCCATTATTATCTTGTTAACGACGTATAAATTGATCGAGTATAAATTTTTTTTGTATATTGCTACGGACATCTTTGGGTGTGCCTTCTACTTTAATAGGCGGACAAAGTGCAACCAATAAATATTAAAGGCGGAATAAAAGGGTTCTATGTTTTGCAAGAATGTATTTGAGTCGTCGTCTGTTCAGCCGGAAGCCAAAAAGCTTATCAGCAGAACCATCAATAGAAGGTATACTAATAAGAAGCACATTGTAGCTTGCTTAGAAATGCATTTCTCGCCTGCTAAATTATCGGAAAAGATAAGCCACTACCAGGACCGTGTAGTTCGCTTCGTACGATAGCACGTTACCCATTCAGACGACCCTGGGCAGGCTTGTTTTGCGGCTTGTGTCGAACACCTGTTGACTCAGATAAATACCTTTGGTTCATCATTGCAATGAGAGTTCAAGCAAATGCAGTACATTCTAAGTAGGAAGGCTTTATTCGCATTGCTCGCCAGCACCTTATTCGATAACTTGTTCCTTACCAAGCCTGGTCTAAGTTGTGTAGCAATGTATAATAGAATCATGCGAAGTACGGGTTTTGCTCAAAACTTCCAACACACTTAAGTATACCTATACGTTGTTAGTAAATCCATCAAACGATTTCCCATATACTACACGGTCTGTGAATCTCTTCCTGGAAATACTAAAAAATGTAATCCAGCTTCATTAAGCCTCACTGCTTTACTGTTGTATCCGTTAACAGCGTCGAAAACTTTGTATAAGATTATAGTTTTCGTAAGAACCTAGAGATACTTGTGCAGCGAGAAATTTGCTCGCCATGAGCTCGAACTTATTCGTGAGGCTCAACAATAGGCGCGAAAACACTCACTGTCATTGTGCCTTGTGCTGATCACAGGTTTAATAATAATAATAATAAACGAACTCAAGCCTAGGCAGGCCTATTACTTTGTGGCAATAATGAGACGATTGAATTAGAGACCGCAGAGATATTTTCTATCAGAGTGGCTTTTTCGTACTACGAAATGTAGTACAAGCATCATTTAGCTGGACAGAACGTTGCAACAAATTAGACTACATTCAATGAGACATAATTCAGAACAAAGTATATTAATTATATTTTCTTTTTCCAAAACCTAAATAACCTAATAATGGTTTATTACGCCGAAATTATTCCAAGGAAGATTAACGTGCCTGATAGAAATATGTTGCAACGAAGGAAATATTACGTAAAATGAGCGCGCTAGGAGAGTGGAATAGTTAGTATATTTGATTTTATATTTATTATCAGTACTTGAACATATTAATAATGTGTTTCTCCGACATTGTGTACACCGTAGGCCTGTTTTGACAATGATTAGAACATGGCTCACTCGCATTTTACATGTAAGCATACCAAATGTAAGACACCTGTTAGATATTTATCTGGCAATAGCGCTTCATGGCTCGCAACGCATTTAACCTTAGCTCTAGCTTTTTGATTAGCTATTTTGCTATCGTTTTACATAGCAGTGTGGATACGCATTTGCTCTGCGCCCCACCCCATTTGGGCTGAACCCCAATGCACTGCCGTGACGCAAGCAGTTCCCTGTGTATGGCAAAGGTTCATTGGGCCCGGCTAGGATAAAAACGCTGACCACGAACTAGTCTTGTGCTAACAGCTGTGTTATCGTCCCCTGAAAGACGTGGAAAATCCGGAAGAAATGCGTGGGTCAGCATAAAATCTTGGTAAACAAACTGATCTCTAGGAAGTGAGGTAAATTTATTTTTAGCATCTACAACGCCATTACTGATATATATATATATATATATATATAAGCTTATTTTCTTCAGTCGTGTAAAAACGGCAATGGCAGAGTCAGGTGTTATGTTGGATTAACATTTCATTTTTTGCATTGTAGATCTCTGCCCAGTATGCTATCTATCAGGTGAACACACAAGTATGCGCAGGTATTCGAATGGGGCATAAAGGCAATTAGCGGCAAAGCACTTTGGCATAAAGTTATCTACAAATTATCTGGCATCGTGCGAGATTTGTTTGTTCGGGTCAAAAAACATTTTAGACCGTTTTTCTTTTGACAGAAAAGCAGCAGGCATTTTTAAAGGGACGTCCTGAAGTGGCTGAAAAACCGATCCAAGACTGTCTCTAGCAATAACGAAACAAGGCAAGGCTTAAGAGTGGACTTGAAAGTCATTAAACGTTTTTCAAGATACGAGAAAACAGTAGGTACCAGCAGACTGGTCAGATGCTCTTCAATATCCTTGTGAGTTTGATAAATCAAAAAAGGCCTCGATAATCAGCTATTAATCAGCTCGATAATCTGCCATTCAGTCAGCAACAATGTGACTTTAGTTCCGCTTGATTTGGCTTAGCGATGCAGTCGCAAGAAGGAGATCTCAATCGTGTGACGTCGGCATATACAAGCTGATATAATGTTGATCTCGTCTTTAGGTTTGACCCCTATGTCCTATGTCGCTCAGCGACATAGGAAAATAAGATTTTTTTTTGTTTCTCGGCACCACCTCTCGCCTGTGTCTCGAAATCGTGTAATTTTCAAATGGTTCATCACGCCATGTTGACGTAACGCATGTATTCTCCACGCGACAATCATAACAATCGCCAATTTTTATCATTATATGCAAAATACGTTTACCCTTCTTAACACAGAGAAAGGGTTAGAAAGAAAAAAAGGCGAAAACGTGTGCTAAGTCTGAGCTCTCACTGAACATGGAAGTTTTGCTGGGTTTCAAAGACGAGGTATGCTTGAGACATCTCATCTTAACTAGGACGTGTTTTTTTGACCGGAAAGGGGAATGTGGTAGTGGCACCAAGCAAGGCTGGGGGCTTGCAGATATTATCCCTTTTCGCTCGCGTCTTACTTACCGTATGCTCTGACGTCCAATTTTTAGGGTTTTTTTGCTTTACTCTTTGCCCACGTGCCGTCAAAATTTTGATTTTCTGACAAGCTTTTTACTGGCCGATAGTAATCCATACCTTTGTTTCTCTTCAATAGCTAGTTGCTATTGATTGGTAACACATATTCCACTAGTTTGTTATCGCTAATCGTTAACGTCTATGAAACATAGAAGAGGAAAAAGACAGATTTGAGTGACTGGGAGTCTTCAGTCCCCTATACAGAAGGACGTACGAAAACGTCCAAAGAGCTGAGCGTGATATGGGGTACTCACATGACGCAACTCGATTTAAATTGAAAACTGGAATACGTAACATGTTGTCATTCCTCACCGCCGTCACATTTTATACTTACAGCTATCGCAGAATCCTCACACTTTTTGAAGGTTCGGTAAATCGTCTCTCCTAGGAACATACGATATACTGGAATTTCACTTTTTTTGTATTATAGCTAATACATTGTGGAAGTCTCTTCCCTCGGTTCGAATCTCAATTTCTAGTAAAATCAATTTTGACTGTTGGCAGCAATCAGAAGACGTAAGATTAATTCTGATTTCGTCACAACAGGCCCAACAGACGGCAACAGCGTTATTCACGAAACGTAACATAATCCACTTTGGCGTTGACTTTACGCGTACATACTCATTAGCTCTAAGGTTCCGCTGGACAAGAAATTATATATGGCTACGTTTCGAGCAGATACGGATAAAACTAGGCCGCCATAGGTCTGTTCATGAAGTAACGTTCACACTTGCTGTAATAGCACAAAACGTAGCTTTTTGGATTCGATGCATAGAGGTAAATTTTGTTTGGGTGTACCTTGAAAACCAGTTCTGTCCCTTGAAGACCGCCCGACTTTCCTTTTAAGCCTTGTCTCAGACTTTGTCAAAGTTTTTTTCTTAAGGGACTTTCCTGCTGTTTAAGTTGCGACCTACGTGGCTATCCGCACTTGTGACAGTACCGCAACTATTCTCAACAATTACTGCTAGCCTTGTAGATGTTGACGGCTATGGCAATGATAATTATTCGTTTGTGTCTACGAAATACCAGACCTTATATCATATAGGGTTAGATCTGTACATACGAAGTAACACCTGAAAAGAGAGTAAAAAAAACCTGTAAACTTTTGTACATACACATGTTTATTGAATGCTCGTACAAAAATGCTACTAATGTACACCATTAGCAAATATAATACTGATAAACACTTATGTAGAACAGGCTGAATTTTAGGAGCAAAAATCTAATCGGTAAGTGTTTTAACCGGCTAGCGACGCCATTTCAAACTTTCAAAGAAATTTTTCATTTAGTTGAAAATCATGAAAAATGTCACCAAAAAATTCTAAGCCTACTCTACTCCCATGGTGGAATATATCTAGGGTCTTCTACCTATCTACCTATGATTTATTACATACTGATCATACCATTATACATAAAAAAAACTTAAATGTTGCGAATGTTGAGTTCGGTATCGCCGTCAGGCGTTGCATTAGACGGCTGGCTCCCCGCTGAAAACGAACCGTATGTCCATGGCCGGATTCGAACTAAGACGACTATATGTTCCTCAAGTTTAGCGCAAAAACGCGTAGGAAAGGCTGGCATCACAACGCTCTTTTTCAATGAACAGCTCATTTGTCTTTAAGCACCCTGGCAGCATCCCGAAAGACGGCTGGCCGGCCTTGATCGGCCAAGCCTGTGGCATTTCGCTAAATGTATCCTAGATTAACTGTAGAGCCTTTAGCATCCCTGTGTCTCCATCTCCGATAACCCATTATATCGGTGGTTGTTCGTTCGATCGATTGACCGATTGACCGATTTCGTTGGCTTCCCGGGTTTCCTTCGACAGTCCCGAAGGTTAAAGGACTCGTCTTCTATGCTTGCTCGCTTTATATCTTCCTCTGAGCGTGTGTTCGACATGTCATTCGCAGGCCACCACGGACAGCTACGGATGGGTTTAGGACTATTCGCGATTAGCGAAAGCAAAGCTGACCAAGGTTAAGTCCCCATAGCCATGATGCGCCATACGAATCTCCAAGGAAAAAAGCCTCCCTTGAGAACGATTGCTCTATGTTTCTAGGCTGTGTACTGTCCATAAGCATTAGCGTAATCGAACACGGTTTTAATCCTCGTTAACGTCCCTCTTCGAAGAATGCAGCCAATCTAGCCCGCTAAAACTGATCTTTTCCAGGATGTAACATGGAGATATCCCCCATTGCCCATCGAAGAACTATAGAATACTACTTGTCGATTTGTCTTAGGCAGCCGATGATAAAGAATCGTGCCACATACTGACTTGGGTTAAGTTTCAAACCAACGTTGATAAGTAAACTTCTTCAATTATACTTTAATGGTTTCACATATATTTGAATATAAAAATGAATTTTGTTCGAAATCTAACTTACTACCGAAAAACGACCAGGATTTATCTCGCTGTTTTTAATATTATGATGACCCATTGCTTATATATATAAGTCGATCTATGTTATTATCGCTCTACGTGTAGGAAGTGACATTCAAGATGTTGTGAATCGTGGGTAACCTTTAGCGAACAAGAGGTCATAATAACATAAAAACAGTAGTATACACGGGATAACCATTCATTTTCGAGCATCTGAAGCCATCTCCGATCGGCACGTGTACTAAGCGATAGAGCCAACACAATCATAGAGTCAAAAAAAGTTTTAAAAATGCCCTTTCATCGACAGATTCGTAGGTTATTAGGTCGCAAACTGGACGATATAGACACAACAAATACAGGCTTTGGGAGAAGGAGAGCAATAGTAAGACGTCGGAAGAACAGAACGAGAGAGTCGTAAGCCACTGCCCACAAATCGAGTCAGCCGCAAGAACGACAACAAAGTGGACCTCAAAGCGCTTTTTGGTACTTGAAGCCTTTGTCGACGTGCGCTTTGTAGTTGCCTGCTAAATGTTTACGTAAACTATATTTCAGATGGATATGAAATGGAGGAAACAATATCATTGTGCTCTAAATCTATGAACCAGTCAGTATTTGAGGAGGGAAACGTGCAAATGTCCTGAGAGATTTGTATCCTACTTTGGAACACTGTTTTAAGCTTGAGTCAATCGTCCTAGAAAAGTCGATAGGAGTTGATCTCAGAACGACAGACTGAATACCCGTGCGTCAGTATCAACGCTGAAATATGTCATAAGTGTGCCACTTCATAAAATTTTGATGTTACTCCTAACAGATATTTAATGATCTAGTGCCGTTAAAAAACTTAATATTTTAACAAACTTGAGATGTTGGAGACCATACAAAAATCTACAAATACGCTCAACGATATTCATATATGTTCCTAACAAATTTAACGTAACTGTTGTTTTTTTTTTACGAACGAAGACCGGAACCCCAGAAGAAATAACATGATTCTATGGTTCGAAACAAGACTAAAAGGTGGTGCGACTTTAATAATGCGCCTTCTTTTTCTCTCTAATCGGGTTGTTCCACCCGATTGTTGTTGTTTGGGCAAATGTAAAAGCTTGCCGATACTTTGGCAGTGTTACAAGTGGGGTGAATGTTGTCGTAGCACGAACCATCAATGGGGACGTCAAGCCAGCAGCCGTATCGTTGACGACAGTTCGACAAAAAGTTGTTGTCCACTTGTTCACAGAGATGGGAGTGTAAGAAGATTTTTGACCATCTAGGCAAATACAGAAAAGAATACCTATTAGCCAGCTAAGTCCAGGGCGACATAAGAATGCCTATCTTTGGGAGAGCTCCCAAACTGCCCTTATCCCAGCTATGGCAGATTTTTTCCTGGAGCATTATTAGGCCGCTGCATCTCTGCTGTTGTAATATTTTCCTTCTCTACCTTTTTCGGTAGCCGGGGTTCACTTAATGAAACGTAGTGGATGCCGAAAAGTTGGTTGATCAGGTATTTTGTGTAGTGTATATTATTTTAAATATCTATATGTGTATATGGGCTTAGTTTATGGTCAGAGTTGATATCACGTATTTGGAACGACATTGATTGGGAGGCAATGCTCACAGATGTACAATTAATAACGCGGTAATTTTACCTTTTTGTTACAATCTGATACGAGGATCACTCATTGTTACGCTAGTCAGTATACATTTCAACGGTTGTAGCCTAACATTCAAGGATATTGATACATCATGTATTACTCCAGGGCAAAGTGTTATGGATACGAGTATTTGACAAGAGTATGTGCAGCAAATCAAGTTTTGTAGAATAGCAACTCTTTTCTATATGTTTCCGATAGGAAAGAGGCCGGCATCCAAAAAGACCCTTTGACAATAACACTATTATCATTCTCTTTGATATTTCTATCAGCTTATAGATAGAAGCGCTTCTTAAGGCGAAACAGAAGGCGTGAAACCTGAAGCCTTGACCTTAAGCCAGCTGGAGCTGCGCATTGCCCCTTCGACGTCGGTCGCCTGTGCTTAGTGGCGTCCATCATAAAGTTTCAGTTATTGCCTCCCAAAAATAGGGGCGTGCCGCTGATATCAGTGTTTTAGCAAAGAAATTAAACTGCACATCCTTTCGGTTTATTATCACAGACAGTACGTCTGCTACGTACATATAGCAGCCGTTCTAAGGGCTATGGATACCAATATCGATTCAACTCAATACACACAAGCATCACATAACACAAAAACAACAACAGAAAAACACGGAATTTTTGTTTTCGCTGACAAGTGTTTTTATGTCTTTTTATATTTAAATGTCTACCATAGATGTTTTTTGCCTTTGCAAATGTGGCCGCTGGCCGAGCAATTATTGCGTTCCTAGAAGGGGCTTTTGAGTTTAAGTTGAATTGCTTGAGCATATGTTTCTGTGAGTAAGTTAGTGTCCTTTCTTCCACAGACAACTAAAAATTTTCCAGAGAGCAGAGTAAATTACGAAGTTTATATATTCAATGCTACTGCCTTGCGTTCGTTTTTACACCGACTATATATAGTTTAATCTCAGATGCATTATCAGGAAATGTGAATACATCCTTTTTTTTTCATATAGAAATAATGTTATGACGTATATATGACTTACGTAAAGTAGATTCTTTTGTTAGCATAAACAGTTGAAATTTTCAAAAGCGGAGCGCTAGATAAACGAGGTCAATCTGCACAGGCCTGAGGTATTGTGCGTTCGAAAAGGGTTGTTCTGTAAAATTCAGCGAAACAGCCGCCTCGTATTTGTCAAAAAGTACGATAACATATCAGATGGGGTTTCTGCTTGGTGATAGATGGATTTTAAGTATAACGCCTGACCAACTATGATAGCATTAGCCTTCTAGGCGGTCACCGTCAACGATAATCTTGAAAAAGTCAGCACAGAACGCACTCATAGGAACATAAAGCAAGATAGAACCCATTGGAGATTCAAATTTGCAACTATATTGGAGACTAAAAGGTAAAAGCGATATGTTTAGTGGATAATTATTTTCGTAATTTTATTATATAATTAACTAAGGAGAAGTGCAACAGTTACGGGTGAGTTTAGTTAGACCGCAATGGATTGTCCTGGATTATTCTAAATGCTCCTTCAGAATACGTGAGGAGGATAGGCTGTGCATGATCAAAAAGACGCAGATACTGATAAACATCTTAGTAAGAACCGGACTCAGTAATACTGCTCGCGAAGTTCTACGGCTAACGCTTATGTAGGGTAAACATGGCGATCCGGAATAGTCTTAAGCGCACACCCCTTGCATAGTGCAAGCATTGTTAAACCGTTCTCATAGTGCTCCTGAGAAAAAAAGGTATTCGTGTTTCTGTGTTTCCGCAGATTTCTAGAAAACGACGACGCGACTTTTTGCAGGGGTTCGATAACTTTTCGTGTGTAGTTAAGGGTTCTGCCTCCACGGCGATGAATCCCTAAGTAAATATCAAACACCCACACGAACTTTAATCGATTCCTAACGAGCCAAGCTTGCGGTGACAGGTTAAGTATGTTCTTTTAACGATTGGTGAATTATATTTGCCTTCCATATTCTGTTCGCTAGAGGTTCCGGATCAATTTACGGCGCTGATCCTGATGATTACCAACGCTGTAGTCTGCACGTACGATCAATCACATTACGTTAAGCGACAACGTTTTTCCTCAATATTGCGGGTAATGCGGCAGTATATAAAAGAATGACCGTTTCTTCTCATCAGGAACTGCACGCGAGCAATAGCAAAATACCATATCCTGCGTGCTTAATCGATTGGCTAGGCATAGCGCCTTGACAAAATCTTGGCTGACGTCCAATACTCACAATATTATTGGAAATTGGATCATTAATTTACCAAGTGATTAATAGCCCTTTTAGAAATGTTATAGATATAGAAGTGTTCTCTTTATCAACGCTCGATCTATAAAAGATTAATAGCGGATAACAGATATATTATTGTTCGCTTTCTCTGGGTAAGTAACAGCGAAGATGAGGTGTCGTTATCTCTCGACCTCAGTTGGGAGGCAGGCACCGATGACTCGTTGGGTGAAAAGTAGTATCACTGTTGACGGCACTATCACGATGTTGATTGTTGGCGATGTAATCTGAGCGTAGACGGACGGGCAAGGCACAGGCAAACTGAGCGTTCCAGTTGCAACGGCAAAGAGCGAGGCCCAGACTTGTGCCTGGCGTCATATATAGATGAAGCACGCAGGAAGAAGATGCGAGAACAAAATCCACTAATAAATATGGCCCACATCCAGTTTGCTGCCGCCAACATGCCTTCTGAAAGACGACGGAAGGGTCGCATGGAGAAAAACAGAATGCAAATAGATGCAGGCTACGGTCTCTCCTACCACACAGGAACTCCCGATGCGCTGTACCAGCGGCGCCTCACGGAGTAAAAGGGTCTTGTTATACAGATGCATCAAAGTCGACTGCCCCTTTCTGCAAACCTCAGTCTACGTAATCCGTGGTAGCTAATAAATGAGCCGAATAAATGAGTCCAGTAGAACGCTAGATCTTGGGAGCCCTTAAAACACTGGTATGTTTCCACATGCCACTCCATTACCCAAAAAATATGGGGGTGATAAAAACGGATACTCGTACCCATTGGTTCTCATATGCTATATTAGACATACGATCGGTGTATTGTTATATATATATATATACATAATTGTCGTGTACGGTCATCAATTCTTTAGGGTATTAGATAATAAATCCTTACTTTTTATCAAAATTTAATACGTGAATAAAAGTGAGATCCGTAGAGCTTCCCTTACCTCTTGGAATTGGAATTATATGAATTTTAAAGACAGCACCCGCTCGAACCTATACAAAATGCGTGAAATGTAATAGAATTATGTATTTGTAAATTTCGATGTCTAGACGTAATATTCCACCTTCATGTTATATTTGTATTGCCGGATCGATGATCAACTATTGTCTGTTGGCAACGAACCTAATGGGTGCCCACTGCTCCTCATATTGACATTATTTTAAGAAAAATACCTACTCTGCTTGTCTAGTCCTCTTAACCATCTTGATCTTGCCATAGGCCGATAAGGGACTCACGCGTCCTTTACCGGCCCGTTCTCCAACGGGTATTCAATGCTGTGCTCTACGAGAGACATTCTCTACTTCAATTTCTATTGTCTAACGACGAATCAGGTAACAATATCGGAGAAAGTTAGCCAGCAACTGGCCACATGTGCCCAACACCAATCAAAGCATTACCAGATGCAGGAAGCTCCTTGGGACATAAAATGAGTGCCGACATATTGATAGAATTTAATGGACAACGCATCCGGATAGGTTTGGAGAAATATTTTAGATTCGTGAACTCTAAATTTATACGTCCTATCGAATGGAGAGATGAGGATAGATACATCCGCATTTGCAACACTTGATGCTTATATAGAGCAAAGATATTCAAATTGATACTGGCAAAAATTTAGCAAAATTAGAATAAGCTTCTGAAGCTCTCGAAATAGACGAAGGTACAAGCAACATTTAGTACGGGGTCCAATGTGATTCTTCCTTCTTTGTCATTTTCTATTCAGTACACTCAAAAGATGCTCCATATGTATATATTTCGTGGTGTTTTTTTTTAATAATCTACCGTAATAATTGAGTAAACGAAATTTACTCAGTTTGAATGATTGACGATCTGACAATCGTTCAGCCTTGTAGACTTTTGTTCAGTTTGCAAATGTCATGGAACCTATTTAAAGTGGTGTCGAAGAGGCGCTATCTCGCAATACAGATTATCTAAGTGCCCATAACTAGCAACTAGCTTCTGTAAGGTCTCTTGCCATTTGACAAAATTGGTGTTTGCAATCATGAATATTAAGAGGATAGGATAAACGTAGGGTTTGTGATTTAATGGTTTACAAATGACAGCTCACGAGTAAGCTTATTTAGAATGGAGATTGATCCTGGTTGTACGCATGCAAACGTCGGCCAATGAAATCGTTGGCGCGCTTTGATTTCCATACGCCTTCAATTTACTGTCATATAAAATGTACCGTTTCGTCTGCGTATGCTGGGAATGACTTCTACAAAACGCTTTGTCCAACCCTCTATTTGCTCGTGTTTTCGGTTCGAGTCTGAAATTCTGTTTGACGCTGAAGGCCAAATCGCATTTTGTTATGTACTATGTGTCTAGCGACGACGAACGTCAACGGAACGTGACAGTTCGCTAGCCAAAACAGCAAAGTTGGAGGAATGTGGTAGCATTCAGAACCGACTGTGGAAAAATATTTTGTCTAGCTTCATGAACTTTTAAATCTCTGCGGGCTACTTATCAAATCACCAGCAATGGGAGAAGCCGTCCTGCCAGCCAGATTTTCAGGATAACAATTGAACAAGGTGAAAGGAGCCGCTGGGTCTGAACTGTGCGCCATGTTAACGGATAATCCATCCATACCGGGTTGCTGGCTCCCTTTTATCTTTGCTTTCAAAAATTCCGACAGTCCGATGTGTTATCAGTCGGCGATTCAGGCAGCAATATACTTCTTTAGTTAACAGGCGTGCACTACTGCCTTTGTGCATCAACGAGCTTCTTGGTTTTAAGTACCCTTCAAAAGCTGCGGGTTCTGACGACAAGCTAATAAAATAATCGAATATTTAGCAAAGACAGAAAATGTATGACATTTTTTAGTATGTTAGTACACGTATAGGCGGAATATATGTCTGCCCATCGACTCTGAACTGAAATTCATGCCAGGAGCGCCAAGGTTCGAACATAAGAAGCAGAGAGGTGCTATGCACGTAACAACTCAAAGAAAAATATGGCATTGATGATAATTTATGGAGATCAATTACTCGATCTTATTTTTTCATTCAATACTGAGAGCCTCAGAAGAATCAGTTGTCCTCGGCATCGCGGCGCTACTGCGTCGTCCGGCCCATTTCCTCCTCTCTACCCAAAAGGAAGCATCAACAGAAGCACTAGTCACAGAAACGCAAAATCGCCTATGCCCAGTTCTTCGCAATTGCTACGCGATGATTACTAGTATTGTGTTCATATGCTGAAGTTGCGTTGTTTTCATACGCATAAATACGTGCGTCGACGCAGGCGAGCAAACGGTAAGGGTACCATAATATAAGTAAGCAGCAATGGAGTTTATAGCCCGCTTTCTCGTGTCTGCTGGGCCAGTTCCTGCTATCCACTCCGTTTGGCCTTTTATTAAGTATTGCAGCATTTGATACTAGTAGTGCTACCACAGTTCTAAGTCGTGTTGCTTGTCGTCGCCAAGCAGCCTGAGCGAGCGGCCTGCTGCAGAGAGAGCTGCGCTCTATCAAGGACTTTGCATCCTACTGCACCGCCAGCCGACCTACGGCTCGAGCCTTATGTACGACACACAACGCGTTGACCGAATTCGTCTCTGTCACCTGTCCATCACAAATTATCGCCCAAATGAGATTCTCCACTCTCCCACAGGCTACTTCTGAAGTTCGGTTTGCTATTATATCCTTCCTGCCACGCGCGACCGACCACTAGCTCAAGACTGCCTGCCTGCCTGCCTGCCTGCCTGTCTACGACTTTTGACTACTATAGCTTGACCGTGGCCAACGTAAACAAACTCAACCAGATGTACAAACCGAAGCGGCCGAGACAAGTTGAAGGAAGCTTTCCGCAGGGCAAAACCAGATTTGAGGATCATGATCTTACACGAAATTTATTGTTGCTATTACAGTCATAGCTATTGTAAGAATTACAAGGTTCTAATACTCCAACATTTCAAGCAAAAGCAATCCCTGCTTTCTATGTCATGCGGCTATTTTACAATGATTTTCTTTGTGTTGCCATGATCCGTCTAGCGTTGTACACTCAAGGGACTTGACAGCTTTTAGTAGCAGGATGGAGCTTAAGACCAACTGCTCAACTAATAACAGACCGTTTATTGAAAGATTCAGGTTTTGATATTAGTTTTCACATGCATTGGATAAATCATAATGTGTCCAAATACAGTCTGTCATAGAAGTGTATTGTACTTGATCTCATGGTATAACCTCTACAAAGAACAGCAAAGCCTGGTGTATCAAGCTCAGTCTGGACTCTATTAGAAAACAATTCTTACTGTGTTGGATATTTTTTGATAAAATTCTCAGATGTATACTCATTGCTTGTCCCCTTCTGACTTTAGCTGATCTTTTACCATGTTGGTCAAAAAGCCATAACAATTTCCCATTTAAAGAAGCAGTATTCCGATCCGATTCTGGCACTAAATGAATTTACTCTCTACAATCTTTCTTATCTTGTGATTTGTTTATTCTGTTAGGCTAAACATTTTCAGACTTGTTGTTGAGAAACTCACCTGCTTTTAGCGATCTTTTTATTAACAAACGTAGTATTACCAGTTTTATTTGTTAGTAGTACAAAAGTTACTAACCCACCCTCATGAAGCCTAGTAAATACAGCAGCTTTAATAATTTTGCCCTATGAATTTGGCATTGTTATGGAAAATTGCTTTTCTGTATTTCTGGGACTTTTTGATCAGATCATTTCATTTATTGAACGTAGTTAAGCGATGTACGAATTTTTGCCAACAGCTGTATTTTTCAAATATCTCCCAGTGTATAGAACCCTTGAGGTGCGTAAAAGGTTTCACCAAGCGTAAAATCGTTCTTTGTCGGATGAAGATCTGGCTTACCTTTGAGATTAGGCACATTTATCGAAGTTACCTATCCTTTTCTCTGCTTAATATTGAAGCAAAAACAGCATTTCGCCTCGTAAACATTCCGAGTTGCTACAGCAGGTTCTTGAGCTCGGTAAAAGCCAAGAAATAAAGCAATAAAGTAGGTATCATAGCTAATATGCCTAGCCTAATAAAGGCTAACGTAACTGTAATGGCTAACATATTCTTGCGGTACATAAAACATATTGTGTTGTACAAATAACAAACATGCTCGTAAAGCTTCCACCTGTTGGCTTTTTGTTTCCAGAATTCAGGAATCTCAGCTAGTTGATACATTCCGCCACAGGAACATAATTTTCGTAGCAGCATTAGTTTTTTTTGCGAGTGTAAATTAGCTAACCTGCCTAATATTTAGGCTACAGGTGCAAAATAGGTAGATTAAGAAATCGATGGGGGCCAATATACGCTTGCGGAAGACGAAAGTTCAATGACGAAAATAGCGAGGGCATGAGAGTTGAGGACGCTGAGTTACGTACTGTCTGACAGATACGGGGGCATACTCACTAAGGGAAAAAGCCATGGCATGCTTAGGAACAGGATATTAATATTATAGCTGGCCCTACACTATCGATCTACGGGTTGTTTCTTTCACGGCATGCGTTGATCGCCTTATCCAGCGTATACGTATATATTTGGGATATGCAATTCCGACCTACTGCACGACCTATACGAATTATCTATGAACGAGAGCGCATTAAAAATTCTGCAAATCATGCGATAAATAGGGTTTCTATTGCTAAAACCCTGATTTCAATATGGCCAGGCACCTGTGCAATTATACGGTTAGTATACAACTAAACCAATAAGGATGTGACAGATAGAAATAATTCAAGCGGAATAGTTTCATTGTGGAATCGTATGCTACGTGATAAACGAACGCCATTCGTTGTGGTACTAGTGTGGAACGAACGTATAGAATCTAGGAGGTGGAAATTAGCGTAGCGAATAACTAGCAGAGAAGAAGATGAAATGAAGAAGAAAAGGATAAGATTTTCCTAAAGCGAGCATTCTGATACAAGCGCATGAGTGGCACCGAAGTACCTGCTTTTACATAACACGTACGGTTACCTCTATTTCGGCGACCGCTAATTACAGACCAAATTAAAACAATACGTCATGCCTCTATCCGGCTTTTCGGGTAAACAGCTGTAATCCCAGAGCAGTACTATGACATAGATAATAAGATTTCAGCTGATACTGATGTTGTTGATGATAAAAAAAAAAAAAACAAGAGACGAACAAAACTTGTGACATAGCTATCTGAAATGAAGCGGGATAACAACGGCAAAATGCTATTTTGAACAAGGATGAGTTAAACGAAGACGAGATAAACGTCCTACCTATACGTTCGCCGAGAAAATTCGTCGACTATACGCGTGACGCTGAGCAAACTGACTCAGATCGATGCTAGAGCCAGTGAGATTATGGCGAAAGAATCCCTGGGTAGCAATGAAAGCGAAATCACATCGAAGTTTAATTGCATTTGCCGAACGCCCCCGACCTATCCTCTGCGTTCTTTGTGCTCCGACGTAGGCTCGTAAAGAACAGAGGTGAAAGGTTGACTTTTGGTCAGAATGGCTTGGTAGCCTACACTGCTTGAGAGATTGTTCCTTTCCCGCTGGCGTATCGACAAGCAGCTTCTGAAAAAAGACAGGACGGCCTGCACTCCTTACTCTGATACCCTCAGTTGTTGCTTCCTCGCAGCATCGACGATTCGACTGATTCATAGCTATCAACAGGCGTCTACTACTACCACTACACGTTCCCTTTTTATGATGGCACTATCTGGTCTTTCAGCAGCTTCGGCAATAAAGGAGAAACAAAAAAAAATATCACTACTCGTTCCATACGGTGCTGGGTCAAAAAGCAAAATTGTCTCAAAGGCTTACTTTTGTGTTTATGTGTATCAATACAAACACATCAGACGTGAAGGGATCGAAAAGGAAATTCATGGCTGGCTCTGAAAGCAAGATGCATATGCTTGCTAAACGCTTAACTAACATTTAAGGCTTGTAATAAATTGCAAGGTCTCGGTACTTTTTCATGAACACAGGAATTATTCATGAGATTAGATCTAATATTGAACCCGCGGGGTAACAACACGTTCGTCAGAAAGAACGAGGCTGGCCCTTTCACAAATAAAGTAGAAAAAACTTTAATTAGATCAGAGTTTGCATCGACATCTATTGCGCAATCCGTTTTACTCATAAGTTCTGTGACATATAGCATACCTCGCATTTAGGATAAAACAGAAATGTCAGTCTTCAATAAAAACATCTATAGAGTTTGAATAGCCGAAGGTTATGCGAGTGAGTGATACAATTTTGATTAGGTTGTATCAGAGTAAGAAATCCGAAATAGCTTTTGAAATGCACGGGGCTAATCGAACCAGCGAGAAGGTCAAACGTCAGAAAACGAAAGACAACTGCGATAACTGCAAAAAAAAAAACCCGTTCTATGATTTTTTCGGAACGGATGGAAATAGTATGGCTACAGACGCGGCGACAAGGCAAGCTGCTAGAATATGTAGTATGAGTAGAACAGAAATAACGGCAGAACCGATGAAACTACTACAAATTCAGGCACGAGCCTGTTACGTTAATAACGGGCACGGAAACCGGGTTAGCTTAACGATGGTAAAAACGTTATCAAAAAAATGTGAAAAGATACGAACGAAGAGTCCATTGAAGAAGCGCTGGCTCGATGAAGATGTGTAGAAGACGTTACTGTGTCATTCAGCAAAAGCGAAAATGGCGACGTTCTTACGAGGAAACAGAATGGGTCAGAGTAGTCAAAGCATACGAAGCAAGCAAGGCGCGTGTATCAGTAGCAAAGCAAACCTATTGATAACATTATGGTTAAAAAAAATTGAAAATGTATACGCCCCAAATCAAGTATTGAACGAAAATGCAGACAGCTGACGTGATGATATACAGGCGTCGGAATGTCGCACACCTCTCTCCTTCATAATACTTCTGCTATGAACAGTGACCAGCAGGTTTTAGAAGTATAACAACAGCCATGGTGCGAACATAGTTCCAAGTTATGATCTTTCGTATTCCTCGTTTAATAGCTTTCCTTTGCTCTTAGATCGAATCTCGTCCATCTCTACGATGCTGTACCACATGCCAACCGTCGGCAATAGTTTCGCACATGGAAGAGTTCGTCTCAAATGGCGGCCGATGCCTGCCGATCTTCTGGGCTTGTCGATGCTCGCGGCCACAACAGCCACTAAGACCGACCACTGACAATCGACCCGACCTGCAATACCCGCCGTCGCTGTTATAGCTACTGCTTTTCTTGGGCTATGCCTCGTTTTCTTGCTAAGCTGAGCAGGATATTGGTAGCATGGTCAGGCAAGTGGCGCACGGAAGGATGAACGGGTAACGGAGCGCACCAAGCAAAGCGTGACAGTGGTGATCTTTCGTTGACCTTCATCGTTGGCCAGTAAGGTCAAGTACAACTACGCTGTTAAAACCGGTGTAGCCCGGAAACAAGATCGGATAAGGTAGCGGCGTTCCATCGTTAAAAAAGATTAGGTGAGAAGAATCAAACGGCGAATGAGTACCGAAACGACAAGAAGAGACGGGATTATTTGTCAAAGACTTCTATCTTCCCACCAAGACCAGGCTCGCCCCTTGCTTTATTTTGCAGATAACCGTCAGGTGTGCACGCTATTCGATGAGTCTGTTTAAAATGCCAGGTCGGTGCTCATGTTGCTGCCGTCATTGTCTTAATGCCGTTCAATCATGGGACGCGTTCGATAGAGAGCAAAGGAATGCTGTTCACCCAGCTCGTTTCAAACAACGCTGCGTATAATCATAACGTACTGAGTATCCCTTCGACTTTTGGTTTCTCCACTACCAAAAGTTTACAATACGACTATTCAGGCTGCGTAATTGGTTCCTACTTGTAGCCGAAAACGAATTGTCGAGCGAAGATTAATATACACAGATAGATACATTCAGAAACACCCATAAGTTGATAGGCCCACCCAACCCGATTAAAGCGTGAAAAACCCACAAATGAGGCAACCTTCAACAGATAGAAAGCACTAGGATACGTACCTTCGATGTCTGATTGATACCTTGAGACAGAGCAGGTACACTGGAAAAGACAAACCTAGTAAATTACAAACAAAAAGGTAAAAGCGCCTCGATTAATGAATATTAAATGCATAGACTCTTGGCTCTTCTGTATGTACAGTAAGCAACCTTTATGGTTCGCTAATTATAATAGTTTTCCATACAACAGGGTAATACGGACGGTGTTATTTTGGATTGAGGCATTTGTTCGACCAATAGAAATAGCAAAACGAGCTGCAATTATTGTCATAGATGCACACTGGTACTAACATTATATATATATATATAACACTTATTGTTTACTGCTAATCATACTATATCGGGCATGAGCATGAAGGACCGATAGGAGCTACATATGCCAACATTGTAGAATCGAGGCCCATGTAATCGATATTTATGCAGGAACCAATATTGCGTCTATCGTATTAGAAAATTAGGACAAAATCAGTAACATAGTAATACTTGAGAGTTGCTTGCCTCTAATCATACATATTATACTGTTGATTTGTTATGCCTCGTTTTTTATGATCATTTTATTTCAAATAGACAGTGGACAGCACTTTGATTCCATGATATCTTTTTACTGGAACCAGTTCAACCTTGTTTCGTGCCTAGATTCTACTTAAAGCTACGGAAGATAAAGGGAGAAGGATCGAGAGAGGGACAACAGATGTCACAAACAATTAAAGGCTACGTGAAACTAATCGTAAAAAGTGAAATTCATCAGGACGCTGCCGCAGATATGACACGTTCTTTGATTCCGCTGGGCATTAAAAAATATTACGAGTTTTGTCTATGAAGCTGCACACCGTTATATCAGACGGGCAACGCATGCCACCTTTGAACGTGTGTTCGCTCGTTGATTTCCACAATTTTTTCCATTTTCTTTTGATATCTCCGAGGGTCTTCCTCGGTGCCTTTTGTTCATTTGCCACTAGTCACTGGGTCGTCTTGTAACTGTAATCCAGCTGAGAAGAATGTTTTACTTGGAACTGTATGGCCAAACGAAATGAGCCAACCAATTTGAATGCTGGTTTAGTAAACTGAAAAAACGTGCTTTGGGAACAGGAAAAAATAGTTTTGAGTGTATGGGTGGATATAAGAAAAAAGCTGTAGTAAATAGAGTTAGGTAGCATAATCAGTCAGCGTTCTCCGGCAAAGCGTTCGTGAGAAAACCTACCGTGCCAATTCGTATCAGGCAGTTGGGGATGACGCTCCGAGTATTCGATATAGTCTCCATAGGAAGGAACGAAGTATCGAGAAGAGGGAAGACGAATCACTGCGGCATATGCTTATATGTGTCGGTAAACAAGATCACATTTGTGCTGTATCGTCTGCTAATAACAATGTCAGTCGCACATACTGCAAAGTGATTGGCGCCACTTTTCAATCGGTAATTATCTACACAACGATCCCGCGACTACTATATGCTAATCGGCTAAAGTTCTGTGTTACTATATGATTATGTATGCAATGCCGAATCTGACCCGTTTGTGGTGGCAGTAAAGTTTATCAGAGACAGTCGGCGTGGAAATTTTTCATTAGTTTTAGAATGCACCCGCGTGTCCTTAGAAACATCATTTATCCCAGTCTTTTCTCGTCACGTCAAGTTTACACGCAAAAAACAGAATAAAGAAACAACAAAAAATCTTAAAGATGGTACGAAACATTTCACTTTCGGCATGTTCCTTAACTATGCCCTATTAAAATAAGGCATACTATGCATTACATAGGCGAGTCCTCTCTGCTGTACATAATACAAGGGCTGTCCTGTGATACAAAACTTTCATCTGCACACGCGATCATAAACCGCAACTCGACTCGCAGTTCGTTGAATACATCGCAAACTGCTGCAAGTGCCTCTTACTTCGATTAGAACCATCTATCGGGCTCAGTTCGACGGGAATGGTTCATTCTTAAGGGCCACGATTTTCTTGTGTGTTTGCTCTGTTCACCACAATATACTTCCTGCTGCCGGTGCAGCTCGTCGTCAGTTCGTAATTTTGTAAATATCATACCGGACACACACGGAAAATGACAGACACAATTTTGGTCACTGTAGGCTAAAGGACAGTTTGTACGGAGGAGATACATCCATGAGTCGACCGATGGCAATTGCCTAATCAGCGACTGAATCTGACGAGGAAAGTAGCCTAGATTAATAGTAAATAACGACTGATCTCACGTGCAGTTCAAGTAGAAGCTGAACTTGATGTTCGAGGTAGGATTAATGAGACAAGAGTAGGCCAAGGAAGGTCAAACTAGGCCTCGGAGAGCTTAAAGGAATCCCGTTGCTACTTGGCGCCTCTCGGCCTACTTGGCTATAATTCGATGATTTCGCCGAAGCTTAGCTTGTTTTTCCACCACATTCGTTTGCGGGTTGCTGGAATCAGCAAACAACTGGTTAATTTCTGGTAAAAGAGCCTCTAAACTACTGATCCATGGGCTCATCTATTATCATACACTATATTGCACCCGATACAGCTTCTTAATTCGATGGATCTGCATTAGTTCATAGCTGATCTACTTCTATAGTAGTCGTCGTCTCCGTTTTTTTTTTTGTTTTCCTTCATAACCGCTCGCTTCGTTTCCGACACTGCGGCGTTGTCCGATGGTGAGTACGGCACACACTTGGATAAAAAGCACACACACTTAAGAGGAGGCACAAGTGCATCAATACAAGAAGACACCAACACGATGTCAGAAAAGGGTGACCAACTGGTCTAGAGGCTCTATGAATAGCTGTGTTAGTCAAACCGATACTTCGTCGCATAGACTATGTCTTTTGTAGGCTATCGAGAGTGCCCTAAGGTCTACAACAGGATCGTTAAGCTTTAATTAAGCTCCTACACGAAGGGAAACAAGAGAGCAGAGAAAAGTTGGAGCTACCGGATATCGGAGGATGAAAAACACCAACCCACCATGCTAGAGCTTTTTAAGACCATAAGAGTTACTGAAAATTTCTGCGTACGAGAAACATATGACGTGTATCAGCTGAGGTCGGCATATCAGCCCTATGTAGAAAAGGACTCAAGCCTGAGCTTCAGAAAGCTTGAAAATTGGCTCCTGTTGCATTGGGTAGGACTGGGTTAGCTACTAAGAAGCGAGCCTACTTTATTCTGCAATGACATAAGCCTAATGACAAGGTAACGGCGAAAGAGACCCCGTCTAAGTATTGAACGAATTAGCTTCATCGCTATTTAGAGACAGGCTGTTTGACTCTGTCCTATTTCAATCGCCGGCACCGTCAGTGGCAACCTTATTAGGACCTATTTCTAGTGGAATTCGCAAGAATGGGTTAAGCAACTGTCTGTCTGTTTTCTTCGGCTGGTCCAAGAACGGAATGTCCCAAGCAAATAGTAGTAGGCGCAAAGGAAAACGACGCTGAAGGAAAGAGTGGCGAACACTGACCGCTAAACAAGAGGAGACGAAGTGGGGAAAATGGCAGCAAAGATATGTTTCCATCATGATTACGAGGACAAGGCGCTCTTAACTCAACCAAGCTGTACCTTAGGACGACGCGGGCCGTATGATGATGTTCGTATGGAACAGAATGGCTAACGAAGGGAAAAGTAGCAACAGAGAGCGAGAAAAGAGAGCAATAACGCAAGAACTGCATAAGTTTTTTGATAAGCTGTCGTTTGTCACTGCAGTTTAGAAAGATATAGATAAGAAGGAGCGGTGCTGGTGGTGCTGATGTTTAGCATACACCTGAACCGGAATCGTCTGCTAGAGATGCTTTTGATTCTGTTTAAGGTTTCGGGCTACACAGAACCGCTTGCGTGCTAATGACATATACAATGTCTGTTTTCGATGATCAGTCACAGAGGTCTTCTGCTTACAGTTATTACGAAGCGTTAACATTACGTAGGCTCGTAGTGCACGCCGAGAACTGCAGAATGCCTCGTGGCATAAAAACATGTGATACGATGCTGTTTTAATCAAAAGCCAATTCAATATTGAGCTGTATCCTACATATTAGTGCAGGAGAACACCGGCTTTGATTTCAGACTGAACGGATTGCCCGTTCATGTGCCTTATCTCACGCACATGATGCTTCACCGTCTATGACAATCTGCGGCGTCAGAAATGCACGAAGAAAAATAATCAGTCTTGTTTTTTCTTATCATCCGCAGGGTCACGCTGTGCCCAGAACCTGTGTGCGTTTTATGATAAGTGAAAAGGCGAGAAACACGGAAGTATACCGTGGAAAATCCAATTACCTCATTGGCGATAAAAAACAATTTCTACGACACATCGAGGATTTTATCTATTAAACGTCTGTTTGTCAACGCACGTAGTTTTTCGCTGCGAAGGGAGGGCGTGTGGTCTGCGACATGTTCTGTCATTTTAAACCGAAGTCGACTAAAAGCGGTAATCCTTACGTACTGACCGCGCTTTAGAAATATTGTTTATAATGTTTATTTATGCGCATAAATCGTATCACGTATCATTGTACCAATCATTCACGAAAGCGCTTTGCACGTGCTCTACCTGGGCTATTTGAGCAAGCCTAGCGATCACCTGCTGAATACTGACTACAAATGAGATCAACCTACATGTCGAACGTGTGATACGGAAACTGACAAAGTTATTCGACTCTGTTCCGTTGTATTAGTACCCATAAAACGTTTGGCGTAGTAGTCTATGTCTCTTTCTGTTCATCATTCCCTTAGGTGTGGTTTTTAGTTAGAGAACCGTCGTTGGTGAAATATTTAGCCCTCAGCGAGGTCTAGCTGCGCCAGCCGCCGTAGTTCTCAACAATTTAGTACCGGTCCCGTACCGCAGCGACGTTTTCGTGAGCCAAGGTATAGGATCATAGAAAATTGGAAACTTTTGTCTGAAACGAGTTTTATGACGCTCTCACCTCTTGCTGCAGCTACTGGCGTGCGCAACTCGGCTGAAACGGTCCATGTATGCACTTACTTCTTGAACCCCATCGGCGAAAAATCACTTTCTCTCTAGTTACTGTTTTCCTTCTAATGTAACGGCAACGATGGCGTGAGAGCTAGTGGAGCCCTCTGGCACGGGTGAGTTGTTACTGTTAGGACCATGATGATCATAATCTATCTGGAGAGAGAAAAATACATCGGCAGCAGGAGAATCCATTGCAGTATAAAACAACTAACATAGTCATTTCGTGTGTTCTGTTATGGTACTAAGGGTAAAGGTCGACGAGAAAACTACTGCGTTAGCCGGCATTGCAGACATGAACCCAACTAAAAAAATACGAATTAACATACAGTTTTTCACTATAGTTGCCATAATTAATAAGCCATTTTAATAACCTCTGAAAAAATCTGCGATCTAATGCATTATGCTTGTTGAACCGCCCGGTATATGGTGAAGAAACGATAAAATCACAACGAGTGTAATGAAACGAAATACGACTAAGAGAAGGCGGTCGCCATCAGCGCGCTAATGGCGGGACGACACCGTTAAAGGCCAATAATCAGTATCTTCTTTCAGAGAGAAATTTGGCGGCCAGGTGGGAAAGCGAAGTTTCGCTCCTTCAGCATGCTGCACTTTTATCGGCGTATCCAACAGAAGCGACAACTATGGCTGTGCCTGTAGTATCTATAAGAATCCGTGAGACTCTGGTAGAAGACGCCGACACTGACGCCACCAGTGGGGCGTTAGAAGCGGGGGTGAGAGAAAAAGACAGCAGAAAGGTGCTCCTTCGTTTCGGCCCAGTTAAAGCCGGTTGTTTGACCACGGCCACTGCCCCCGCCATTAGGTGGAAGGCCTGCGGGGATACAGTAAACGTCAAGTGTCCTCAGAAGTGTACGACCGATATTGGCTGTTCGAGAAGTTTTTTAAACTTCGCGAGGTTCGATTACTGCTTAGCAGGAGGGTTTGGGGGGGGATAAGGGTGGCCGGAGAGAAAATAAACCGTCACATTGAAATCTCAAGAAAACTAGGCATACCCTGCCTCAAACGTATGGAGGCGAGCTTGTGCATGAGCGTAAGAAAGGTCTTTGTCTACTAGATTTTTTAGATAGATGTCCACTACAGGGTCTTGCACTAATACACTGCTCTGGTTTTCCAGTCTGCTTCCTACCCGTCGCTTTCCACCCTCGAAGAACAGGTAAAGTGGCAGTGGTGCACAGAAGAGAGTAACTAGGTGGTAAGCATGGGATTAACAGAGCTGAACTCCACAGCAAGTAATCCATCTTTCAAAAACAGGAAACGAAAAAAGTGATTTACAGTGGACAGAAGGATATATACTAAAGGGGAAATAAAATGCAACAAAAAGAAAGAAAGGAAAAACGATCTTTTGTCACGGACCACGCTTAGCTGGCATACGTTGGGTGTATTATGGACATTCATATAACCTTTTATTAGTGTGTATTTACGCCTGTAGTATTGCGCGAGAATATGACTGCGGCTTCACCAAATATCGTCGCTGAATTGTGGCAGAAATGTGACCTATCGTGGATGGTGAAGGACCGAGTATTTCTTCACTGAAAAACGGGTTGTTTGCTTTTTTCACCACTTTCCCTCCTTTTGATAACTGACTTGCGTCAGTTCGTTGACGTCATAAACCAATGAGCGCATCCAATTGTCCAGTTTGACTGAAAACAACAGATATCTGTAAGAACGTTTTCGTTCCTTGTCAACCTCGTAACGGTGCCTGGCGAAAAGGTAAGAGAAGTTTTGCTTCTGCTGTTGGTGCCTACAGACGTTTGTTGGCACGTTCTGTCATTGTAAATTTGCTTAAGGTTACTTGCAGGCTTCCGTTAGACGAAAATAGGCTCTCACTGGCTCTATGTCTGCGCCTTGTACAGCCTGACTGTCGTCGATTTTAGCACTTGCCGGCGTACTTTCAACTTTTAGTACGCCTCGAACATTACGACGCGTAAATTATGGCAGAACAAAAATAAACTACCCTGGTTCAGACGCGATGCATTCTTGAAGTTGTCAACCATAAGCCTTACGCGGACTCGTACGCTGCTGTCACTGCTAGCATCAAGAGAGTTGCTATAACTGCTATACTGCTATAACTTCAGGCAGAATTTTGCAGCAGTTCTTGTAACTTGTTAGTATTTTCACAGTTTTCATCAGTGCACAACCACTTGTCTGTTACCACAATCAGTGTACGCAAAGTGCTGCCTTTCCTTATAAAGGTCCTTAAAAACGGCAAGGTTCCTGTGGTTTCTCTCTTATCTGTACTATCAAGTACTCTCATTGTTTTCCTTCCATGCTAACCTCTTATCGAAGCCGCAATACCGTGACCGGGTAAAATATTCTCTTTCTATCTACTCGCTGGACCGACTGATAAAGCTTCCAGAGAAATTTTCAATAAGGCCTGTTGTGGCATAAGAACGTAGAACATGTGTTTTGCAACCTTGATTTTCGCCTGGCGGTCCTACCCTATTCCCTAATTTTTTTTTTCCCGCTTTTCCTTTACGTGTTAGCCTCTAGGTCAATTTGCAGTATTTTAAAATGAGAGATATCGCTTTTGGCCCATTAGTCATTCTTTACTGTCATCTCTTCAAGGGATGAATTTTTTAGCGGGTTTCTGCTAGCCAGAGCAGCAGTGGCGAGACACGTTTTCAATGAACAATGTTGAGACTATGCTGGGCCCGGTCGAACGAATAACAGCATGAGGAAAAGATTCGATATCTATTGGCACTAGTATGTTGCTAGGCTGAACTAACGTTTTCTGCTCTTCCATTTAAATCCACTTGGTAGAATAAGCCTAAGATGATGCAATGCCATTTGAAGAAGAACTAAATATCAAAATAGAAGGCTTTTTTTGTTACAGAGTATACACCACACACTGATTGTATGGATATTATGGATGTTTGTTTGTTTGTTTACCTATTTAACCGCACCTGCCGTGCAGCTAATGCAATTGGCCTGTCTTGAACCAGCTTATAGATTGAATTAGGAGGGAGATCAACTAAAAAACATATGATAAAACGGTACAGATTTGAGACGACGATACAGATACGTGCTTATCTAAAGTTATATACTTATGCAATTCGTATAAGTATACGGGCCTCTCCCGTCTTTTTCATGCGTTACTAACATTTTATCTGTAAGGCGCTTTTCATTGAATCACGACAAAATCAACTTTCAAATTAAAATGGCGAGTACACATTAGTGGCACGTCTATTATATGCCAAGCGAGGAGCCCTGGAACGGATGTTTGTATGAGGGTTGACGTGCCGGGTCTTATCCATTCATGGAACAAATATTTCTCGGTAATATGTTTCCTCAGGAGATCCTTTCCTTCAATTTTGTATGCTATGACACTACGCTATCCATGGTTTGCAGCGAGTTTTCCTTGTATCGTGTATTGTATGTACCTTCTTTAGCGTACTAATGTCTTTAACTAAAGCAATATCTACAGCAGGTCTGCCACTCGAGTTACAGTTAATTTATACGAATTAAGGATGAAGGTATCCATCTGCCATAAGTATAGTTTAAAAGTTCATTGAAAATAATTCTAGGATCATCTTTGTATAACAACATATTCGGTTAACTGGTTAGTTTGCTTTTTATTGGTACCATTATTATTTATGGATCAGATGTATATAAGGTTCCTCAGCCCACTCAGGCTGTGTATTCAGCTGGTTGCGAAAAACACAATCATCAGATCATGAATGTCCCTATGCTGTATGTATCTACACACCCACACACGCACGTTCATATAAATTTATATATGAATTCGATCTACAGTGTCGATCATAGATTAGGGCTCAGGATGGTTCAAACGTTGTGCAGGAGCTACCGCCAGCCAGATAACCTCCACAAGAGTATGCATATATACACTTACGTTGCTGCCTAATAGTAAATGGATCGATTCTTCGATAAGCAAGCAAGCCCGTCTGGTAGTTAATATACTAGGTAAACGATAACATTTCTTGCTTTAGCGCATGGCTGCTTTTTGCCCCAAGCAGCTGCTTCGTGTCCGTGTGCGCTGTCGTGTCCCCGCCCAACTATGCTCGAATGTGCTATCGATGTTTTGTTGTCGTATCCTGTCTTTCAAGCGTTTCTGCCCCGCAGATGCCTGTTACCTACCCGGAGAAGTAAACAGGGCCGTCAAATGAACCGTTGTCATGCTGACGGATGGGCTACTTGTCTAGCAGTTTAGTCACTGGGTTCCGATACCTTTGTCTCTCGCATCGTCATGAACACGGGGGGTGCGACACGCCAATCACCCTCGTGACTGCCGCTACTGTCGCGGCCGTCGTCATTCCCTTCGAGGCTAACCGATCGACGGATCACATTCGGACTGCCACTAACCGCTAACGTTGCTGCCACCATTATGAGCGCCTAAACGAGTTTTCCCTTTCAACATCTATGCTTATTTCTTTTTGCCAGCCGCGGACATCAACCTGTCATTCGTTTGTTCGAGGAGGGCTGGAACGCGTAGATGCACGTGTTTAGTCCGAATAGCAGACAATGGGTTGCAGTTATCTCTCTGGCTAATATGAGACAGCCAATCTAACTAATATGGCCACACAGCAACAGCCTAAGCAGGTTCAGCCGGATAGCCCGGTCATCGCCAAAAAGAAAAACTACTACGAAGGGACTACAGAGTACCCTAGAGGGTGTGAAAATTACAGGCATAAAACAGCAAACCTGGATCCTCAAGCGAACGATCGTTACTCCACATTGTTGGACGAAATGTAGGTTGATGAGTTGTAAGCGTCTAAAGCAGAAATGGATAGAGGCCGACAGAAAAAAAAAGGTCACGGAAGTGTTCATGGCGGATGAAAAAGGTTTTTAGGTCGGCCATGTCTACGCAGGTCCCTTAATGTAACGGCGAGGCAAGATTCGTTGTAGATTCAACGAGACACTATGCAGTAGTACGTGAAGGGGAGAGCAGAAAGTGTACGCTCTGAAGAAGCTCAAAGGCCGCGAATTTGTTAGGATAATTCATCAATACATTCGTTAATTATAGAACGGCTGATTAATCGTGTAACGGACTTTGAATGCCGCAACAGCCGTGGTAACAGCAGCCGAGTGGTTCACGATCCGATGGATCGACGCTGAATAGGGGCTGACAAAACGGGACGACGAAATCCATGTGATAAAGAGCTTTTTCCTCTTGGATGTACAAGGAAGGTCAAAGTAAACGTCAAGCCACCCATAGCCATACACAACTACGCAGCGGTTGCTGATTGCCCAAAAGTTGAGAGGGCGAGTCCGGATGTTAATCATGTCCATCGTGTATTTCGGCTTTCCAGCCCGTGTTCTATCCCGCAAAACAGAACTTAGATTTCCCATTGTCTTTAGAGTAGAGTTAGTGTGCGTCGTGCAACTTTACCGGGACTTTAAACAGCCGATCTGCAGCGTTGATCAGATCATCTGTAGTAGGATATCTTACATAAACACGCATTTTTTTAGCTGAAACGAACGAAATTGATATCAGTCGAAATTGAGTACAACGACTCGACTGTAGACGTTTCCTTGATTTCTCAATAGCAAAATAAACTGAAACTGACGACGGCGCTTTGACTAACTGGCCAGCTGCGAAGCGGCATACCGCCACCGGCTCAGAAAGCATTCAGAGCTGGGTACAAAGACACCAATCCTAACAGAAATGAATTAAGCAGATGGAAGGTTGATGAAGAGGCGTTGTTTGCTGGAATGAGCAGGACTGGGTTTACAGCACGTGTCCATTCTTCCGCTCCGTCAGTGCTTAGCCTTAACGCCAACCTAAAATTATTACTCGAGTAGGTCCTCAACCAGTTTGTTGATAGCGCTATCCTTACGATTTTTTCGTGGCGTTCCGTAGCAAACAACGCCCGTTAAGCTGGATGGGCAGTATTAGACTGTCGAAGCAAGCGCCTGGCAAAGTTTAGGCCACATTTATACGCTATCCACAATTAGAACGGCTCTGTAGAGTAAGCATCAACACATAAGTGGCGATGTCGCCAAGCTGGCAAGCAGACGACTAGTGGCAAACAGCCAAGAAACGTCGTAGCTTGCTTAATAATCAGAGTAAGACAAGGCTACATTGAATGCAGCTAGAAGCTGCGGCTGAATGGCTAGCCAGTTTGGGTATTGTCAATAAGTATTTGTTCGCGTTCGAAAGACACAATCGTACTCCTTATTGCTGATGTTTTTACGTCTGCTGCTACTACTGCTGCTGTTGATACGGCTTCCCTGTCCATAATACCCAACTTTAACAGGATCTGTAAGACTAGATATCAGGTATGTTAAGGGCGCTGGCGTAGCGTTGGTCACGCTTGCATAGCTCTACTGCTGTCCCACTTCCACGTAGAAAACGAAGCACCGTCAGTTGGCAACAGACTGACGAAGATCTAGAAAAAAGACATTGTAACGATGAACGACGTCTCAATAGGCTTCATTGAGGCAGAAAGCAACTACTCGTTTATGGCCGACGCTCTATAGTACAGAGATGTGCGGGTCTGATTCGATCTCGGGGCACCAGCGGCAGGCGAAAGAACACGGACGAAATAAACAAGTAAAAGTAAACGGAAGAGAGTGCCGTTCTCAGTAAAGTACCCTTGTTTCGCCTGGACAAACACACAGGTGCACCTCGTATTTTGGTTAGATAAAGAATAAAGGTAGTCTTTGCTTGGATAGAGCCGATAGAATTATTCTAGTGGCCTAAGCATGTCTTCCCCTCGCTTTCGTACACCGAAGTAGAAGCGGAAAGACGAAGGTCGATTAATGCAAAATTAATCTGACACGCATGAGCCATTGCGCTTTAACGTCCTAACGAGTCGTCAATGTCCTCTAACCTCGCCCCATGTCTGGATACGATGGAACCAAACGGCGCTCTCTGTTAACCCAGTAGCTCCCCAGACAGTAGCTAGGCGTGCTCCTGGTGTGGTCGATTAAATCAAATTCCTGCTTCTCGAACTACACAGATAATAAACATTTGGAGCAGGTGATTAAGTTTTGAACAACGGTATTCATTAGCATTTACGTGCATTGTCGTCTCTTAGTGCGATACTTTAATTATTTGTATTGCATAATGTATTTAAATATTAATAGCATAACAACGAAAAGTCCTCACTATTACATCGTATTCTCCTTACAGATCGGAGCAATTTATTACATATACTAAAGGGCGAAAACAAATTAAATCAATATAGTATTTCAAAAATGACTATTTGACTATCCGGCCCAAATCGTCACCCAAATTACCATACTATACAGCAATGGGGCATCAAACAACCCAGTATCTTGCAAACATGTAACTGCTATCGTTTGATAACTCTCATTTGAAGAGAAAGACATAAACCTATATAAGCAATAATGATAGTAGTAATAATAGGAAAAAAAGAGAAAAAAATGATTTTATTATTTTCATGTGGCCTGTGAATAAAGATAAAGTGACCGTAGCAGGTTATCATCACGCAAGCAATAGGTCCGATCAGACGCAAAAATCTTTTCCTCTATCTTAGACGAACCTTCGACGATCGTCGGATGTCTAGCCCATTGAAAGGTGACTAACTCAGTTTAACGTTTTGATTGAAATGAGCTAATGAACGGATACGGTAAGTTGATCGATCGACGCGTGTAAGTTTCCGAGTGTAGAAAGATGAGTCAGTAGGTGTTAAGAAGCCGTATAGGTACGAGCTCTTTAAGTAAAATTCAGACATTGGCGTTAGGCGTTGGCTGGTCGATTCTAGCTAAGCTGGTTACGGCCAACGAGTGTGACAGATTGGGTGGAACGAAGTGCTCCGCCACCGCGTAATAACGCGATTTCAGTTAGCTAAGGGTATCCAAAGGAGCACCTTTAGACGGCAATACAAGCGGTTCCTTTTATGTGAGCCTCGACGACTGCCCCTTTTAAATCCGCACGAATCCCTAGACTCTTGGAGCAATGTGGCCTGTCTGGCTTCTAATCTTACGAAGTCGACCTTAAGGAGCAGACAGGCAACTAAGCAAAAGCTTCTCTCTGTAGCCTCCTTTAGGGAAAGAAACCCGTTCTTCTTCCCTAATAGTAGCTACAGCCATAGCATTAGCTTGGCTGGCGAATTTGAATCTTTGATTCTCTTTTCTCTTTCCGGCCCTATATACCCCCGACCCCCTCCGACATCGATGCTAATGTATTACTAATGTGCCAATAATAAGTAGTGCGAACAAGATCACTAGAGCTAGTGGTGGTTTCAAGCTTTTCATCTGCTGTTCTTGCTAACCATAAATCCCAATTAGCCGACCGTTCCTAGTAGCTATGCTGGAGCGGTAGCTGGTAGCGGGCTGGAGACAGCTACAGGGGACTGGCGGCGCTTAGTTAGAGATGGAACACGATGGGAGTACGTGAGTTTATAAACAAATTACTAACCTACGCTAGCCTTCGCCTTCAAATTTCGCGCGTAAAAGCGAAAGACGAAGAAATAGTATCCGGCATTGCCTCCGAATTCCACTTGCCGAAACTCAAGGGGAAAGGAATAGGGTAAAGCTGCCACCTTTATATGACACTTTTCTCACTTCACTTTAGCAGCATATAAGGAAAATCCAATCAGCAACAGAGAAAGCAGCAGGAGTAGCAAGTAAGCCAGCTGCACATAAGATGACAAGGTTATAGCAGTGCTTGTTTTTTTACCCCTACGCCAATTTTCGCAACACAACCATTTTGTTGTACTGGTTTAGTCGCCGCTACCTCCGCTGTTCTCGCAATTGACTGATGGGCTCACAGCCACCGTTCACAGCGGCGACTGTAGAAAGGTGGGGTAAGGGCTAAACGTCTCTAAAAAGACAGCTGCAAAATGGGTTGTTAGCCAGGCAGGTTTTGTGACGGTCGCTGTGCTACGTGTCAATGTGTTGGTACTAGTTGTGGCCGTGGTTAGAGCAATACGGCTAAAACAACTGCCGGCAGGTTCTCAACTGGTGTATGAGAAATTGGTAAGAGGAAGGTAGGCGGATAGGCCCATAAACATACATAATTGTGTATGCGTAGTATACATATTACGATAGGGTATGTAATTATAATAAGAAGATAGCAAGTGTATGCGTGTACGTCTCCTACTGACATATTGTACCCGTTATAGGTAAATTGTAACTGCCTGGATTATCATTATACCCATGTCATCCAAGCTACGCTGTGTTTAACTACAAGCGTCACATATATGACAGAGCTAAGCATCTAATACGCGTATCATAGTCACATAGACTGCAGGCGGTTAGAAAATCTTATAGTGTAACACTGGTGTCATAGATGGATCATGATGCAAGAATACGGTCATTGACGCGGATTTCCATGGATAACATCCGATTCTTTTTCTAGTACAGTGGTGACCCCCATTCCCCCCATGGATCGTTGGTACTTACGATAAATATACTTTTTCAGAATTGAGTCGTGTATTTATCCTTTTTCCCAATTTTACTTGACGTCCATCTTGTCCCTAGTTAGCTCAATGGCAAAACTTATTTATCGATAGTGTAACAACAACAAAACGTGAAATTCGGATCGATAAACTCGTAATATGTAATCATAAGAAATATGGAACAAAGGAAGGCTATGTTAGAAATGCTTTTGGTTTAGGCCTAATTGCAGAAGCTATGTGTTAACTCTTATAGTAATTCGTGGGCCTTAGTAGTGCCGTCTGTGGCAAGGTGCCAAGATATAATAGAAGGCGATCTGCACTGAAAATCGATATCTCACCCTTGAAGCATCGAATCGTATATTAACATTTAATACGCATGTGTGCAATGGATATCGACAATTCGCTACCAACAAGGGTGGATAGCTGAGTGAGTTATTGCAAACGGCACATGGCAGATGGCGGCTTATAGTTTGATGAGGAGTCTGTTTGAGTGAGTTACTAGCCTAGAAAGATCGGCCAAGATTGAGATAATATAAGTTGGACTAAGATAGCGTCTCTATGTTTCGAGGGAGTGGATGGAACAACGCTAGAAAAACTAGCACATCTCAATTTTCCACGTGACGAGCTGCCGCGTAAAAGACAGCTTTGGTGGAAGATTCTCTTCTCGAGATACTCGCTTTTACTTCGCCTCCAGTGACAACGACAGCGCCCGCCGCTGTCTGCTGCCCGTTCATCCGCTCCCTGCCTCGGTTCGTCTCTCAGAAATAGGACCAGTAGGCCTAACTTTAGCTGTTGGAACCTATAAGTAACTGAACGCACACCATTGTTGCCACTGCTTGCGGTAAAAGATCCCTTCTACTGCTCCAATAGCACTCTGCTGCAGAAGCTGGAGAAACCACAGCGACGACCGCCGTACCGTCCCCTAATATCCCCGTGAAACCTCCCTCGAACCCCTTACTTAGTTTCCGCGGCTGTTAGTGAGCCACTACAACGCTGTTCTTCGTTAAATCCCAGAGAATATTTTAGCTCTCGATGGTGGACACGATTCATTGGTCGTATCTAGCGTCACCTTGACTTTCGTGGCCGTAGCGGCCGTCTACTCCTATATCGCTGTCGTCTCTTATTGCACGTTTTTCTTACTACCACGGAAACTACGGGAAACGGACGAAACTCCCGATTGAACTGGCGCCTATCTGAGTTAAGTCGACTAGATAAGCCAAAGTAAATTTATGCGAGCCTAGTCGCCTCGGTTGACTCGGCTACCAGACCGCCTGCGGTTACGTTTGCCTCTGACAATCCGCAAGGGCGCACTTATAAAGTGAGCTTTGGCTACGCAGCAGCAGCAGCTACCGCTACTCGTGCAGCTGTTGGTCTCGTCTATCATATGATGATTCTAGGCCAGCGCTGCCCGGCTGCTAGAGACCAGTGTGGTACTTGCCGTTAAGGAACTAATAGAAGAAGGCTACTAGAGCTTAAGCACGGTCTTGAGAGTTCGCTCGTTGACGAAGAGGAAAGTTGAATTCTAAATTCACCAAAATGAAGGAATTCCTACATGCGGAAAGAGTTTCGCTAACACTTGCTACTAGCGGAATACAGCTTGTACAGATATTCCAGACTGCGTCTACTTAAACGCTTGATGCGGTAAGATGCCGCGAAATAAGAGGTGGCATATTGGTGAAGAGTGTTTCAGCTCTATTCTCTGAGGTCGTTGATTCACTAACACCGAGGTGCTTCACATAACTAGTAGGGAACTTTTAGGGACAGCGCAAGCAGCGGCCACAATATACTAGCCTATAACGGGCATCGGCGTAGATCCAGGCTGTTCCTCTGCAGGTCATCTGAGATATTAAGGTGAATGATACAATCTCCATCCATGAAGCTAGTTGCAAATAGTAAAGCCTACAGTTTTAAAGCGTAGTTTAGATAGAACGGTCCCCTGAAGAAGAAATTCGACTATATATTTAACCTCTTCCTCGACAGAAGAAATCAGCTGCCTCGTGTACTGCTATTCAAGAAATTTTTTACCTGCGTTGAAGTGTTCGTCGAAGCACTCCGTTCTATGTATTGATAATTGCCGTACAAAAGGTAATCTGCTTGTCTCTATAGCAGTAATCGTATGGAAGTGGTAAGCCGAATATACTAAACCAAAACTGGTTCTTCAGTGCCCACATTACAAACAAAGATCAACTCGGGAACACTTGTTCGATATGACAGTAGTAGAAGAAAATGTTTGCACCGATGTTGGTTTTAGACAGAACCATAGTGTCTATATATATATGGACATGACCAATATCTTGAGCAATTTAAAATAACTGACAAATGTGACCATATTCTCAAATCACTGTTGATCCAAACTTTTATTGTATTGGGGTTTAAAGGTTTCTCGTCAGATGGATTGACACCTTCAGGAAAACTGCTGGAAAACAGCTGAAAAGAACACTTCTACCGTGACCCTGCTCAATGATTCTGCTCGAAAGATGCAAAAAGATAACAAAAGCTGCAATAACTTACGCTATTGGCTACTCGTCTATAGAACCGTTTGTGCGGCCTCAGCCTTTTTATCATCTTGAAAACTGAATAAACCATTTTGCAGTAGGATTAAACAGGGCCACGCTAAAACATGTTATGCACCAAGATTGCCCCCGCAGGGCCTTTTTTGATTATTCCAAAAAAATTGAGAAAGTTGTAGCGAATTCGGAAAAATTGTAGGAAAATTATAATGGAACGTAATCAAAACCGCTGTAAGATTAAAATTAAAAAAAAAAACTAATATTCCATCCGATTGACTCCGTCGAGATCATTGGTAACCTATCCATAAAACTTCGAGAAATAACTTTCACAGATCCTTGGATGTAATATGCTGTATACGGAAATATCCAATGCAAAAGCGGTATCGACAACCATTAATAGTTATTTATAGGTCGTTGGAGCTGTTCTTTTGCATAAAACATAAAACCCTTAACTGCTGCTGCCAGCATCGCAGATAGACGTTCTGCTCTATACAGACGTAGGATAAAAACACATTGCCCATAAGCTATTCACTAAGCAAATGGTCATATAATAAATATTGTTTAAACTGGATTCATGGGCGTAACATATTACAGTATAAAAACGTAATTTAAAACAACTATGAAATTATTTAAGTGAAAACCTTATCCACTAGCGTTCACGCCAGTTCTCTCTCGCGATAATACCTTGAACGCTTCAATCTATTGAAGTTCATCTCAATTTTTATCTGCAAGTCTATAGCAGGTTATAGGCATCGATTAGCGTAAACACACGGTTTCCCGCTAGCAGATGAACTCACATATTCAATATTTAGTCTTCCTCCATTATGTTGAACTCCCAAAGTTTCTCCGTCTTAGAAGCCTGAGAATTCTGATGACTCTGTATACTCACAAATATTACAGCGCCTGGTGAAGCGAGGCCTATCTAGAATATGTTCGCCTGTTTGAAGACACGACCTGTTGTCTTCTAGTAACAGAAAAATTCAACATTGTGACGCTTTATGTTTGTAATAAAAGTGCAGAGCAGAGCTGGAACCTAATCGGAGTACGTCTCATTGTACGGTCCCTCAAGCATTATTGGTATGGCCTTTTGCGACAGGATGGAATATTCACTCGATTACAGTTAGAAACGGCTCAGAATGATCAACGCCTGAAGGGAAACAGTTAGTCGGCGCGCCGTATCGTATCGGGCTTGCAAAAATATAACTGGTTTCTATAAATATTACAAGTTTAGGATAGCAGACTGTTTACTTTGGGATAATTCGGCTGCTTGTATTTTATGCCCCCTTCGAAGTTTGCCGTAAGTTATTTTCTAGCTTCGAAGCTGCGTCCGGCAAAATTGAGAAGATGATTATCGAGAAACATAGAATAAAGTAAATAAGGTACGAATATAAACTATCGCTGTTGATTAAACATTAGCAAGAAAATATAAAAGTAGTAAATCACTTTCGTGTGTTAATTATCGAATATAACAAAAATTTCAGTTTGGCCAAGAATTGTTTTGTTAGTTCTATTTAAGATTAATATATTACCTCAGCTAGTGCAGGCCTATTCGGCATGATTTAAAAACGAATGTCTAAACCTGTTTGGCTTGAGGAACGGACCCGCAGTTTACATACAAGAAACGCATACTTTTTTCGCTTTTGTCCGATACTTTAACGATCAACATAATCTTAGGATATCGATGCACAGATACGAGTGAGCGGTGCGTGCGTATGCACACGTGCGTATATGATAACATAATGCTGCTAAGCGCTAACAGGCAGACTGAATAACGAGAGCCTTACTAAATCTATATGAGCAGTCCAGAGGAATGGTGGCTATTTTGGTAAACAGATGCTTTTGCTAAAGCCCAGGGAAGTGTCAAAGTTAGCGCAGACGTGCCTGCTGCTTATTGTTAACCTTTGCTTCATGCATGAGCTGCTGAAATGCTCACCTTCTCGACTTCCATGAAGATTCCATTTCTTTTCTTGTCAAATATAAAAGCCTCCGAAAGGTGAGCGGAAGTAGGGTGGATGGTTACTACCATGAGTGTAGGATGGCCTTGCCGCTTCCGTTATTGCACGAAGCACAACCTACCATTTCACTCAGAACGCACAGGTTTGCGGTTAAAGTAAGGAAAAGTCCCCGGGCCTTCGCTCCACTGCACTTGCCATTACCGCGGCGCACCAGAAGCTGTAGGTGATAGTCGAGTATGATGCTCAAACATCGTCATGATGAAAAACGGTGCTCGACGCCAACGATTCTATGACACGAGTATTTATTTATTCGTCAAAAGAAAAAGAAGGAAAAGTACTGGCATCAGAACAAATCGCGACCGTTGTATAAGGTCCGCACCTCTTGCCTTCACTGTGCGAACAAAGACCTTTAAGGCAGTGGAACACACTCACAAATGAAAGGTGTGCGTGCGCAAAGCTGAGTAGTGTACAATAGGTGTATGGGAAACTAATGCGCACGGAACGGACGCAAAGAGGGATAAAGATAACACAGTTGTCTTCAGCCTTTGTCAGAAGTGGCAGTAATACCGGACGCTACAAGTGAAGTGATTCAAAGGTTGCTGGTTATTAAATGGCGCTTCTCGAAGGCACACTAACAATGTTAGAAGCAGTATAGTTGTACATTCTAGTGGCAAGAGAAATAATGAGACATGGACTCAACAACGGTTATCGTTAAATGATGCTGGTGCTAGGAAGGATAGAGAAAGTGTGCCTTTGTGATAGGGTAGAAAACGAAATAAAAAAGACAAGGCTGGACTGAATCTCCGCCGGCAACCGTGAAAGGCCCACAAGTATCTACAGTCATTCGTCAATCGGCGACGGCGGCAGCAGCAACTATATATACATATGTATATATATATATATATAGCGCTATACGGCCACGTATGTGCGATAATGCGGTCTGTTTTGGCGAAAAAGTCTTTGGGGAAGGCGAACTCACCTTAAGGAGTAGAAAGCGTCTGGAATGTATCGAGTAGAGGAATGTAATAGATAAAAGACGGACAACGGGACGGAAAGGTGTGGAATGTGGGATGAAAAGGGAAATACTAAGTGGAAAACAAGAAAAAGGACAAAAGTGATCGAGCTTGATAACGTGATCTTTTGGTGATCCTTTGCTTTTTAGGGTATGAGTAAAACCGTTCGTGAGCTGGCGGCAAGTGCAAAAAAACGCGGTGTTACAAAGCCACTGTATTATTTGCCATCGCAAGTTATGGCCTAGCGTAAGACTATGATCTTTAATACCCTTTTTCAGATATTGCCCTTAACTGTTAGCCTTGAAGCGCACCATTTACTCTACGAGCGACAAAGCCCCCCCGTTAGACGAGGCTCGTTTCGTGTGCCTAGCGGATCGCCGGCTTTATGAACTATGAAAGGGCAAAAAGGAACGTGAGAGAGGGAAAGAGAACAACATGATATCCCATTGTATGCGTCGATACCCATGAATCGCATGTCCTAACACGCAGTTGTAAGCAAATCCAGTCAATCTGTTAAAAACGGTGATGAAACGCTGAACAAGAGAGAACGTAATATTGCAAACCACACACCATGGACTACGACAACGATGGTAAGAACGGAAAAACATACAATGATTTGATGTTACCGTGGAAAAAATGCAAGAAATACATCTCGAAGTAGGAAATGAGCGATGAAATCAGACGATAGTACGATCCCTGGCATATACTATAACAAGTGAATAAAAATGCTGCACGACGCCTTTAATTGGGCTCACATAAAACCGGGTCGACAAAAACGAGAGAATCAAACTTGGCAAGCGTGTTTCTCACGAAAAAGACTAAATATCGTTAAATCTTTTAACAGTGGCTCCACTTCACCACGTGGGTCTCAGTGTTTCGGCAATGGTGAAAGAGTGCTAGCTGTAGGAACGGTAATGGAACATTGGGCCGTGGTAGGTTTCGCTAGAGCGTACAATGTGGGCCTTCATTGATGCGCGGAATAACACATATAACGTTGACGTATAAGGGACTTTGCTAAAGCATCACCTGTTGTCCAATTCCTCTTCTAGTCGCATGGCCGATGGGTAACTAACAAGAAACACAATATTTTACCTCGACATAGCGATAGCAGCTACAATGGTAGCATTATGGAGCAGAATCGAACATTCGTAGAAGCATCCGTGACATGTGGCCAGTCGATACTTCATCGGCGTTCGACCACACCTCTACCTTGATCCGACTACATAAGAAACTATACTAATAAGCGTACGAATATACATAAGAGTTAATTATGGAAAATTAAGGCAAACTGGTCTAGTAAGGCTATTATCATATACGTTTGCATTCTAACTTAGATATTGGAAGGCGATCGTGCCGGTTAAAAATTGCTAAACACCTATAAGAAGACAGACAATTTGTTTTTATGGAAAAATAGATTAACTCCGTTCCAGAATATATGAAGCAAGTTCGATAGCACACAGACGCAATTTAAAACTGCCTATTTGGTTTACTATTAGGTTAAATCTATTATTACATCAGTCAGACTTCAAATATTGTATCCGATCATTATGGAGAGTATACGCATTCTACCCGTGCGCACGTTACATATATAGCTGCGTTGTGTGTACGTCTGACTATGTAAACATGTCAAGTGTCTATAGCGCTATATTGATATTGTATGCTATATATGGTAACAACAATATGGTCAAAGTTAACGTCTTACTCAGGCAATATTCGCGTTCAAGGTGTCGAGCGGCAACACGACCAAACCGCTTTGGTGATCGCCAATTTCAATGCATAGTGTGCCGAGCGTATAGTGTAGCCGTATGCGTTTGTGTATTTGACTGACTGGGTATTTTGTCCCACATACATTATTTGTCCACGCTGCAACGAGGAAGAGACAAAGCTAAACAGGGCAAGCTAACACGCCCGAAGCAAAGAATAACAGATAGATACAAGCCACTCGAGAGAAGCGGCATCCTCTTGCGGCCCCATTGGGCCCGTTCATCGTTCAGCCAGTCACTTCCTGTTCGATTGCGATTTCCTGCTTGCTCTTGCTTTCGGCGCCCCCTGGCAGCTTTCATGGACATTTTGGTGATATTCTAAAATGCTCTGGGATAATGGTAGGGCAGAGTTGACAGCTACGAAGGCACTGCACCGCTGCGGAGAGCTTCTTAAGGCTCTTTCGGGCAAGCATGAGGGCTGGGCATCACCCATGACAGCAGCCAAGGCACCGTCACTTAGAATGTTTGACAGCCGTGACGTTATGTATTGTTGAACATTATGGTCCCCGATTGAAATCCAGTTGCATACGATCGCAGCATGCTGTGCATATCGCTCGTCCAGCATACAAATCCGGCTAAGATCGAAGCTGCGATCTCATGCACGCCGTCATACCAGCTTTCACCCAGCTGTATAACCGTACTTTGCATAGCTTTGGCTGTCTCGGCTTCCCCGGCCGTCATTGCCATTTTCGTTGCAGGCGGCGGAGTGGGTACGACGATGCGCGATAGAAAAGCAGCGGTAGCAGCAGAACAAAGCCCAGAAAAGCAGGACAGAAGCTGCTCATCTTTCTTCTTTATTCTACCTTCGTCCTTTTTCTTACATCTCTTTTTATGCTTATTCATCGTCCGCTCCTTTTCCTCCTCTTTGCTTTTGCTACCAGTTTCTTACACCTTCGAAAAGCGGCGGGAGGGCGAGTCGACCGGCTGACCGACCGACCGACGTCTTTAGAGGGACGCGTACACCGGCTCGAGCCAAAAAAGAAGAGAAGTTTGGAAAATCCCTACGGTCTCCTTCCTCGCTCTTCCTGCATCACATGGTCGCTTGCTTTTAGGTATTTGGGTGTTCTTCCTTTTTCCATTTCCTCTGTTCTTCTTGCGACTTTTTTTCGTGAGAAAACAGCGACTTCGAGCTCAGATCGCTCCAAGGAATGCTCTGCTAGGAGCAACCCCGATAGCCGCTGTGCCGCCGGCAATGGAGCTATCGGCCTAAATGGGCCAACAAGCGCCTCGTCACCATAGTCGTCGTTGCTGCCGCTTCTGCTACCGTTCTTGTCGTTTTAAGGTGCCAGTCGAAGGCTAAGCGACAGCCTGAAGCGGCTTTTAGGAGCTGTGCTTCGACGGCCCGGAAAACAACGAACTGTTGCGAGCGAGAGGTTTAGAAAGGGAGAAACGGGGGAAGGGGCATAACTGCGCCTTGGTCGTTTTCCTTTGTCATTTTAGTCAGTGCTGCTGCCATCAATACCAGACTAAACACTGCGTTCATCTTTCTCTTTTCATCTTCCATCAGTAACAGTAGCAGCAGCTGAGATGCTATGGACCTCATTTGCCACTTTTCATACGAAGGTACCACCTTGGCTGGTTCACGTTCTCATAATCAAAACGAAATTCCTCTTTTCTGCATTCCCATCGTCACTTTCGTTAGTGTTCTTCTCATGCATCCGAAGAAAAAGTTTGGCAATACCCGTTTTTTTCTGCTGGATGGCTAGTTGTTCCCAAAATATTTATCTGGTTGTTTTTTCCGACGTTTTTTTATCGAAGCAAAATTAAGCCGTTTTTAGCTATGATGTCATGGTTCCATAACGTGGATGTAGGGTATTACAGAAAGACACTGACGCATTAACCTGCTCTCTCCATTCGTCGCTACAACTCGTCCGTATCAAAGCGTCATGCATTCAGTCCTTCGTTATGTTCGGTTACCGGCTTCATTAGCTTGTAATGTGGGCATTAGATAGAACACAACATGGAGACAAAGTATTAGTATAAGATGGGCAGGAGATTGGACATTAATTTTGCGTGTAATATGTTCTGATTATTTAAATATTGCACCTGTACCCCTTGGAATGTGGTTAAAAGCTATATATATATATATATATATTATAGACGTTCTGGCCTCCGGAGACGTACATGTTAGGATATTGTGAATTAGCTTAATTTGAAATCCTCAGAATCTTTCAATAGGAACAGATCTTTGCTAAACGTGTCTATGTTTAGAAAGAAAACCTCTTTACAATTAACTTATGAGTTCTGTTTCTGTCTAAACGTGACTCTTGTGGGATTCAACAAACCCGTCTGTAAGATCGTGCTGTAGCAAATTCTTCCGGCTATGTAAAGTCACCGCTGTTTCTTCGCTTAATATCCCTTACCACTAAAGGTTTCATTTTTTTTTATCTTTACTCCCCTAACTGATACACCTAGCGCCAGTTCTTCCAACTTTATATTTTATCCCTATCTGCTTACGTGACGTCCTTTGCCCAATACTATGTGTGCTTTGTAGCTTTTACATGGAGTCGCCATTAAGAAGAAAAAAACAAGCAGAGGGGTACTTCGCAGCATTTTCAAAACTGCCCATCTTTTATTTCGATCTTTGCATGTTCCCACAGCATCATTTTCCTTTTCAATTTCCTTCATCAGTGTCGACACAATGAATCTGTACGGCGATTGGTAAAAAGGGGGCAAGGAGTGGTAGTACCGTTGTTAGCGATCAATGTCACTTAAACATTTATAAACTGTCCTGTTGAAGGTCCTGTCAGAGTCTTTTTTGTCTGACAGGATTTAGGGCCTTTGCACGACGGCTGGCTTCTTATAACTGCGTGTCACCTAGAAGAAAACGGTGAAGAGAAAAGGAACGCAGTGCAACTTTGTAACCAAATAACCCAGACAACCGCCACTCGAAGTAGGAACTAGTCAGCCAGAAAAGAGACTCGATTCAGATATGTTTAGGAAGGAGAGGAAAAGGCAGCAGGCGAGTTTAGCTGGTCGAATTAAACCCTAAAAACATACCAGAGAGATAAAATAGTACAGCAGACAGAAAGAACAAAGATACTGAACCCGTGCAACATGCAACTCTATCTATTTTCAGCTCAAGGTTGGGGTAGTCTTTATATTACTATCACTATTTTAACTGCTGTCAGTTCTATTACAATCGTTATCATCAACTACAGGTAACAGTATTACAGCCTGTTGGCACTAACCCGTGCTAGCTTTAGAAGAAAGAAACCATCAACATTCCCATAGATTTTGTCCGTACATGCCCAGTATTAGGTATCGCACTATACGTGTAAGAACTATACCTAAAGCCCGTGATCACATTGGCAGGTAGCATTAGGCAATATAAAAACTCAATAGAGACGACTTAAACAGACTAAACGTACAGGCGCAGAAAAAGCACAATTTTTTCAAAGCTAAATAAAGACCGTCGTTCCTATTAAAACCAATGCCTCTGAAGGCTCTATGATCCCAATAATGAACTCCGCTGGTGCTTTTCCCTCCTATTACGTTTACGTCAATCATGATACCCTATCTGTCAGCTCGTGGCGCGACTATCATAAAATAAAGTTTGCTGAAGATCTAAGCAGTAGAAAATTTGTAGTCAAAAATTGAATAGTATAATAGCCAGCAAACCCAAATGATGGGTAATAATGAGATGCACAAGTGCACCCGTGACTTCTTTTTTTGTGCAGCTAGTATAGAGGGCGCATGTATATGCAGATATGTGAGGAGATATAGTTTAAAAACTAATAAAGGAAATAGAAAACATGAGACTTACCCATTGATGCCAGTGACTGCTAGCAAATGCACAAGAAAAAAGACCTCATACAACTGCACACTCAGAAAATGATGGTCGATGGACAGAAACGGGAACCTAAACCAATTTCATAGCCATTGTGTAAACGATGAGGCTTTTTGACCTTTTTGCAGATTTCTCTTTTTTTGAGTAAGGGATAGATGAAAGAGACAAATGTCTATTAGGCGCCTGCTAGACTAAGTACGCCGTTGAAAGGGTCAAGAGTAGCAGAAATAGCGTCATAGTGACAGTACGGGGAAGGAACGATACGGTGTACCAGTATGGAAAGAAAAATCTCGGGAAAGATCTTGTTCTCCAGCAGGCTTTTGTTCTTGTCGATTGCTTGCTTTCGCTGTTTGTTTTTCTCGCAGTTACAGTGTAGTCGTGTCGTTTGTACGATTGGTATTTTCGTAACACCTGCCTGCTGGGGACTCAGCTTGACAAATACTTCCGTACAGAAAGGCACCATGCTTCTTCGGGCAGTTGCCGCATTGCCCCTTTACGTCATGACTATGAATCGGATGGAATGGATCAGGAGTTCGGACGGAATGAAGTAGCTAGAAAACAATCAGTGAGCAAGATAGGCTATCAATGTGCATGTGCGGTTTCGAACCTTCGTTATATGCCCAGCGCCAGTGGCCGTCAGAGGAATACTCAAGTACAGACACGCATACATTAATTAAGAGACTTCTTCTGGTTGAAGCATTCACTCTGTAAATTTATTCAATAAAAAACAAAAAAAAGATGAAAAACATCTACTCAACTGTCGATGCATATATAGCACATACGGCTCATGCGAAAAGCAAATCTAGGTAATCAAAGAATAAGCGTTAGCTAAAGCGGAAGAATTTCATGTAGGCGAGGGTAATGACTAGGGCCCTCACAGAGCAGACGTGTACGCAAGGAACAAGAAAAAAAATATAAATGGGTTATGCAATTTTCTAAAAATGCGTTCACTTACTCAAGCACACACCACACTAGGCGTTCTCTCTCGTACGGACATATTTTTAAAAAAACTCTTTATGTTTTACGTCCCATATCGCCATTATGCGTCCTACCACACAGCTGATTCCCACCTCGAAACAAAACGAACCTGCACCATAACGTATCCCTAATATTAGCAGGAGAATATGTTACCCACCATGCTATCACGAGGACATGTTTTCATGTTCAATGAGATTACACGTTTCGACGAGCGCATACTTGCCGCCTATTACGCTTAGTCTCGGATGGCTGTCTCTTACGTGCACGTATACTCGTATATACGTACTCCATAACAAAAATTAGGTACGGGCACGTTGCTCTATAAACGTGCACCATACTCCGCGAAAACGAAGGCCGTTACCACATACACATATATATATATATATGCGACTCGAAAATGTATGGGCTGTTTTTCTACATCACATCTATACTGGATAATATGAATCCCATTAAATCGACATTGATGTCGTTTGAAGGTATTGAGACCTGAATGCCCCTAGTTGCATTGAGGTGCATGACTCTAAAGTCGTTGGAATCCATTTATTTAGACTAAAAAGAGACCACTTGGGAAATAAGTAGAATGTTTGCGAAAATTCCCCGTATTATGACAGTAAAGTCACAAATTCTACGCATGCGCTTAAAAATGCATCTACGTCTATCATTAAACAGCTCAGTACCATTCAAACAAGGCTAATTCTTTACTAATAAATTTATAATTTTATTGAAATTTATAACTGGGTGCCGCACAAATTTACTCGATTGTCTTTCCATTGGCAAAAACGCCGACAAAATGAGTCCTTGCTTACGGCTGACAACAAAAAATGAACGATACAATAATCATATTATGGGGATAACAAAGAAAATAAAAATACTATGTTCCACAAAGAGCCCAAACTGACGCCGAGGAAGGTGACGCCATGCGGCTGGTAAGATGGGAAAGGAATCGTGCCTTATATCTTGCTGCGGTATAGCAAAATGATTGGTTCAAACCTCTACTGTTATGACCTAATAATACAACAAGTCCTTGAAAGAAAAATCGACCAGAACTAGTAAACGAAAAAGGCGTCGTCTTCCACGACAACGTTAGACGATCTTATTTCTAGCTATTCAAAAGAAAATTCTGAGAGCTTGAACGGAAATGTTTAATGTATAGCCGCTGTATAGCCCAGATCTGGCATAATCAGAATATCATTAATTTCTGCAGAACTTGTTTAGTGGTATTAATTCAGTTCCAATAAAAGGACGCGAAGACCACTTGTTAGAATTCCTGCCCAGGAACCAAAAGTAGTTCAGTTGGTACGGGCCAAGACAGTGCACTTCGGTTGTCAAGATCGAGTTCAAGCGTATGATTCGAGTCCTCGAATAAGTTCAAAGTAAACGGATTTAAGTTTTGGGGAAATTGATATTGCACGCAAAGACACAATATCGGAGCGCCACAAAGGAGAGCTGGAGGTAAATAATAATAATAATACCATTATTATTGTTAATATTTTTATCTGTTTAAATGGCCATTATCGTTTTGCTGTTGGGGCTAGTAACTTGAACCAAATTACTATTTCTAGTTTAAGCAAATATCATAATAATATTTTGCGATGATTATAAGGACATACGTATTTTTGAGAACAATCACGAATTATACTGGTAGACTTAGCTGCTTAGCTCAAACGCGGCATAGTCTGGTTATTAAATATCTGTCGGTTTTGGCGAAATTGACGGTTTGTCCTTCTACCACTTAAAGTTTATATGCAATGCTATGAACCCAAGAACTATTTCTCACACCCTTATAGAAGAGCTACTGCCATTTCTACATTCACTGATTTGTTGTCGGTATCGGTTTTAGATTATCGTAAAGCTTTCATGATGTTTGAAACCTTGGCTAAAACTCTATGCAAGAATTGAATCTATAAACTGAGATAAATCGGTTGTTACGCTGCGATTGAATCTGACAATACGAGATCGATGTTTCCTAATGAGGCGAATTATAATGGTTTCATTGATTACATTAGACAACTGACTGTATTCGTCTGCTTTCTGGGCGAGGAATTGAAGCTGAAAGCCATCTTTATGGCTCTTATTGCTTGCAATAAAGAGGCAAACGCGCTTGCGATACCAAAACACTCACCGAACACGATTCCAACAAGTGTGAAAGGGTAGCACTTGCAAACAAAACGTGTGAAGGTGGCTTCATCCAATAGGGCAGAAGAGCTGTCCATATGAAGACATCGTAATGGCTCACGTTTCAGCTCTGCAGATCCCCTTGATCAATGTACTTGACATGGAAGTACTAGTTGAAATTATAATTTACTTACTAGTTTATGTAATGTATTAGCTTGGTCTTTGATTGGTTGCACATATCTATGGAGATGCCGCCTAAATAACCGCTTAGCGAAACAGAGTATTATAAAGCCATTTCTGTATAACTCACCCGTTGACTCGTGACTCCGTTTTGCTCCGACCTAACCCTTAACGGAACTTAAACTGGAAAACACTCAAACCTCCGATAGATTCTACTACTAATGATAATGGCATTAGTTACTCTGATTACTTCAATGACGTACGGGTGTTCTAACTTGCGACCCGGAGTTCTTGCGAACGATGCCATGATCCTTCCTTTACGAGTCGATCAGACTAATCCTATAGGTATACGACAATACAAATGCTATTATACAACGATGTCTTATCGAAAATTTATCTTCTTTAGAGTCAGTTGATAGTTTAATACAAACTATACTACTGATGCTCGTTAGTAACAGTTTCAGTTCCACGAAGACTATCTTCAGCAGCCAATTAAAGGTATCGTGTTCGTAATTGAATAATTTTGACTCCCAAACGTTCCTTTACAGTTTAAATGTTTGGCCGATCCCTGTTCTTGTTCTCCAAGGATACTGAAATGCATTACTATGAATATTTATTTACATTTTTAATGATAGTAATAATAATAATAGGGTGAGTTTTGAGCTGCTATCAGATCTTACATCAGATCAAGTCGCCACTCTGATGGCATCTGTAATGCTCTTCAAATATAAATGGCCAGCCTCCACCTTCGTAAAACCTGCTGCGGGATCTGTACCGTAGCTGGAATAAGTAGAACAAATTCTGAATTTAAGCTTTCTTCTAGCAAGATGCAGCTGAAAACCCTCGAGAGGTACGCTACCCCTCAGGGTTTGAAGCTGGCATCTACATATTGTCGTATGCTTTTCTAGTTACGAATTCCACACATTTTGTCAACACGCACATCAGCTAGAACAACCTCTAAAAGCCCATGTGCTGCATCTACACGATCCTGTTTACCGAGGAAAACTGGCTGATCACTTAGTAGACTATTGCTTTTGCCATCGGAAATTAGGCAACTGAAAGAGACGGCCGAGTGCATTATTGATGCTAACGTTAAGAGCCTCTTTAGGAAAGCAAGAACAAATGAAACCTGATGATAAATATTCTGCAAAAATGTTTATAAAGCAAAGCAAAAAAAGACTTCAGCTTAGTGAAGCTGCGCCTTACCGCGTCTAACCGCCTTCTTCCCTATCGTATTATCGGGTCGTTTATCCACAGGCCATTAGGGTTTACCTGGCGGAACAGCACAGAACAAGAGATAGGGACAAATATATAATTGAAAGGAAGCGTACATCAGGAAATCTATCTATGTGGTCGCATATATATGCGTCAATTCATATGTTGCGTCACGTTTGTCTATATGGGAATTAAACAAGCAGAAATTATAGAGACCTAAGAAAGGGAGCATCCATATGCTCGAAAGGCAATCCGCCACCCGGACCATCACCATGCCGTCGCGTCGTGCGTCATTATCTGTACAGGCTCTCGACAGTGTTTCATTCTCACCAGATCGTGCTCTTTTTTATTCACTTTCTCTCCGTAAATAACGAATGGTTTTAAGATAGCGACATTTGGATTCCGTCTGGCTGTCTTTGTCTTGTTGTACAGTGGTCCTGTTTCACCTTGTGCCTAAATATCCTATTCGATGTCCGCGTGCGTGTGTCGGCGTCGCTGACTGCCTCTTGGCCTACGGCAATGATTAGCAGTAACGTCGCTCCGCGATGAAACACAAGGCGGGATTGGTGGCTCTAACCTTCGTTTGGCTGATGTCACCAACAGCGTCAAGCGACAGATTGACCGGTGGTTGCCGAAAAGCGTCGGTGGAGAGAAGTTTCGAGCTTGGAATCATGTCAAGGTCGCCGGGTAGTGACTACGATTAATAATCACACTAGAAAAGATGTAGTTGTCGTTGTTGCACTACACGTAATCCGATATCGGCGATCAGCTAGGTTGCAGAAGGAGCGACCGTTCGGAAATCTATGTTTACGAATAGGTTTAACGAAGGAAGCAACAGTACCGATCAGGACAACGTACATTTAGCTCAAGAGCGAATCTCGCTAAACAGGATGAAATATCTGACGCTATATTTTTCTCTGTGAGTTTGTTTTTCAGCTCGTAGTGATAAACCCGCAAGCAAAAAACACATGCGGCTAATAGAACCATTAGCGCGGTCCAACAAACACGTGCGTACATGCATATATCTAAAGATTCATAAAGCAACAGCCAACTCTAACGAAGTAAAACACCAATTATACTGACCAGTACACGGCCTGTTGACATTCACGAGTCGCTGGGTGTCTGTGTTTTGTCGCTTAGTCCCAACTGAGGCGTGTTCGTGCTCTCTGTTTCGTCTGCTCCTAGACTCTGTCTAACGCCTGCGCCAAGCTTATTTCTTCCAGACCTTCTTAGCAGATATCCTGGCATTATATTTTATGTTCACTATTTATATCACCCGGGCTCCAAGAGGCGGCGACGTTGAGATCGTCGACAATATCAACAACGAAGTCGAACGCTTTTATTACAAGACAGACGCTATAGAGGTTTGCACAGAAGTGGTAAATCATACAATTTGCTCGACAGGAACGATCGCCCGAGGGCGCAAATGGAATTACCCGACGACTTTACGTGTAACAAGCAGCACGAACGAGCTAGTCAGTATAAAGCCAAGCAAAGCTCTGCCCTCGGCGTATTCGACACACTCAGCATACGCGATGCCATGCGCTATCTTTGTTTACGGTCACACAGTTACCAATAGTATTATAGGATAGTATCGACCACGAAAGGTGGATTACAGAACAGATGACGCTTGTTGTGCCTCTTTCTCTGGCGCGCCCTCCTTCGTTTGGCACTATTTAAAGAATTATTAAAGAATAAAAGCAGAAAGGTCACTGGTGATATATCTAACTGGATGCCAATAACTATCCGTACTTGTCGAACCATTTTCTACTGTTGTTCTTGCACTGCTAGCTGGAACTGGAGTCTTATCACACACACACTAAGACCAGCTGATGCATCACAAGTGCTTTTTCGTTTTTTATAAAAGAGTCCTCGGAATCACGTGTTTTTAGCTATATGCAGCGGGGACTTGTCCTTGCCGGACTTGCCTAGGGTTCATTCAACACACCTATGAAACGACACGGCGGGCACACAGTTACCTGCTAACTTAAATAATAATACCGCATCTTCCTAAATGTCTTCTTTATCTTTCATTGCTTATTTTCTTTATTCTTGATATTTGGCAGTAATTTTTGCCATTGCTGAAATTTGAACGTGCATAGTGGTGTGCATGTTAATTATGGTTACTATGGCAACGCACCCAGAGAGGTGTGCGTAAGCTGCTGCTCAGGACTGCATGTATGTTTTGTGACGCTGACACTTTTGTGATGTCTCGTTTACCTTGGAAAATGACTATTAAGGAGCAAGCAGTTCTGTTATGTTTAACAGAAGTTAGCTGCGCGACATCATAATGATTGTTAGTTATCCATGAGCTATAAACGTATACGGAACCGCTTGTCCCTAATGAAAATTAATTCTGCATATTTCTGCTGAAGCTGACTCTAACTGCTGATACTGTTGAACGCCATCTCAATTTAAATGTAATCACATCGGTCTAATTTGTATCATGTATAAAGCAGGCAATTAGCGACGCAGCAATCGGCGACGGTTGCGGGTGTATGCCATTTACGTTCTGCGGCGGGGTATTTGTAAGTACTCCCAGCTCGATACGCTCGGAGGGCTTCTTAGTGACGAATTCTCAGGATAGAAGATTGCAGCCATAGAGATGGTGGGGTCGTAATAAGGACGATCGTCCTGATGTGGTCGTTGTATGACTAGCAGTTTCCCATCGGCGCAGCCCCACCGCAAAGAAACCGTTCGTTTGATAGCTTTCCTTTCATCTGTCGTTCATATGCAACCTGCCCATTTAGTTTGTACCTCTAGTTTTTTCCTTCTTTTCTGTCCTCTTTCTATCGAGGAAGTTCACTTCTCTAACGACGTTCAAAAAGGCACCTACCCGCGTTACTACAATTATCCCTCTTCAAACTCGATTGTGCGTTTGATCACAGCTTGAGTTCGTTCAACATAAGGTTCGCTAACAAAGCAACCCCTCCGCGATGTCGCCATCGCCACGCCTATGCCAGACAAGAGATCGAAGAAGAACGATAAGAAAAAAGATTCCCTATGAGCAAGAAAAAAAGTACCAAGTTCTGTAATCATGGATGCAAATGAGCGCTTTCCGTGCCCCTCCCTGAGCGGACCTAAAGCGCTTCCTACGGCAATTTGCTTTTAGTCCCTGAGCGTTTCCTAGCGCCGAGACAGGCATCTTGTCATTCATGCGACACTAATATCTATTGCAATCGGTTTTATCGCGAATCTTACTGGATCTTTACAAGCCGTCCCACTTGGATCGTATCCTATCCTGACCTGACGTATGGTATTCAGCGCTAGTAAATTGCACCGCCAAAATCATGTTCCTCTCACCTGTCATCATTGACATACATAATATTGCATACTACATACCATTAGTACATACCATATACCGGGAGGTTTTGCAGGGACAAACAAATCGAAGCGATTTAGATGCTTTCATCAGGTTACTTGCAATGTGCGGTAAACGGGATGCCTTTGCTAGCGATTCAAGATGGAAGAGCGCGTCCCTTCTTGGAATCCTCGTCACGGTTATGTGAAGGACATTCTTTGCCTTCTAGTTGAACTACTTCTACAAGGTATTTGCTAACGTTCATTTCGTTTATTATAAGATCGCACTGTCGACCTAACTTTTTGATCAAACGCGTGTATCATATGTATATTCCAGCGTAACGCATATCTTCCGGTGCATGTGCCGCCTGGGTGGGGTTGTATCATAGGACAGTGGCATGAGGTAGGTTCATAGATGTCTTTGCTATGATGTGCTTCCACTGTCCTAGGCCCAATAATGCGTGGGGGTAAGGACAAATGGCAACTTTAATGCCCTTGAATTTGAAGAAGGTCGGCATTGCTGCACCAGCACACATAGAGACTGTAACAGCCTTTACTACGCGTTTGCTCCGACACTCTCTTGCCCGCAAGCGGAAGGCCTTGGTCTTGTGATGGAACGCGTAATGGCAGCGTGTGTGGCAGTTGTCTGCTGACGATAGAAACATGTCGTGGTTCAAGCTCAAAGCAGAGTATAAGCACACTTCGATTGATGCTGGAAATCAGCCGTCTGATAAAAAGCCTAATCGTAACACCGGATATAAAATTTAAAGTATAGAAAGTGGGCAAACACACCGAAAAGCTTTACTTCTACATTGTATTGCCTAGCAATATAACGTGGTATAAGCTCTATGATTTGGGAGAAACTTTAAAACGACACTTTACGCTTTAGCCCGCACCGGCGCGCACTCAGGCGGGACACCTGAAATATAAGCAGAAAATAGGAACATACTATGAAAACTCCGTACGTGTATATTACAATGAACGTTTGCCATTACAACAAAGTTAGCGTGCAGGTCAACTGGATCTATATCGTATCATAGACCAGCTATTAGTCTGGCCTTGAACAATGACGCCGGGTCGCTAGCCGCACCTAATTCTAAACTTCGAAATCATTCGTGATAATTCTTTTCATTGGCCGCCGCATTTGAATTGACTGTATCTTTATACACCAAGAATGAAGTTTACTCGGATATGAAACGGTTCGATTTAATGCCCACAAAGCTTTAGCTTAGTATTTTAAGGAATAAAACGTTATTCGAAGAACATCGCGGTGTAGATTAGCTGTTGAACTCGTCAAAATAAGAGGGGCAAAAGACAAACCATCCCAGACAATTTTAACTAAAAGCGTGCGCTTATCCCTATGCACCTGTTCGTGCAGTTCTATATGTTTAAGATATACATTCGTTTATTTCTCGAGCGTAGAACAAGTCGCTGTCGCCATTGCCCGCAACGGCAAGTCGCTGGCTATCCGAAATCCGTATCGATAGCTATTGGTAATTATCTATTCAGCCTTCGGCGCAGTGGCAATAGCTATCTCTAGAAAAGTGAGAACACAAATCGGGTGAAGGTAAGTGATTACGGCGAGCGCTAGATTCGGCCTGGAAAGCTACCGTACATGTCACTCGGCAACAGTCTCATCTGTTCCACACAAGAGAGTTACAGAACGGTATATTTAATTAACTACTTTCATTTCGAATAGTCTACCACCCATCAAGTCAGACTCAAGTGCGAGCTTTAAAGCAACACAAAACAGCGAACCGACGTAGCTCAGCTGATACCGTTCTCTTCTTGTCGTTCAGTAGGAGCTACAATACACAAAATATGCAGTAATTTAACGGTCGGTCACTCGTTTGAGTCGTGATTGCGCCCCCGCCCCACAGACCTCTAGTTTTAATTCAATGAATTCCTAGGAAGCTTAGGGCACTAGCTATTGCTGTAAAAGTAAGGCGGTCTGGGATTCTCGACGTGAAACAACAGCAGAGGTCGCTGCCGCTTCTAAAGCGATCAACAGCGCCACCCCGGAACACAGATTGCTTTTTGTGTGATGCACGCGTACAACTGACTTTCAGTCTAATTGCCCTAGTATGCGACAGAAACATACGCTGTGTATGCTCTTTTTTAGCTTTAGAAGCTGTTTCACAAACAATTGCACCTTTATCATATGAAACACCGTTATATTTGTTTAAATTTAGGTAATCAAATCAGGACGAGTTGTCATAGAAAGTGTTGTCTTTGGCTGCTTGGTCGTCTGTTCATCTTTATTTGAAGTTCATCTTCATGTCACACCTACTTCGAGTCACACTCATGTTTGCAACAGTACAAGGTTTTCGTTTGTTTCTGTTTGAACATTTCATTACTCTGTCCCAGCGGGGGGGAATCTTATCTTGTGTTGATCACGCGGGAACTTTTTGCTTATGAACTAAGATTTCTGTTAGCCGACACAGAACCTAGAGCCCTGCATTGTACAAATTTCATGTTCATTAAACACCTTGATCGATGCCCTATTTATATGGGACATGGTGGGGGCTGTAGTGGAACGCGGATAGCGTATTTTTACGTAATCAACCCATGGTAAAAAATACAATAAGAAATAGATTTTAACTAACACGGAAAGCGGAAATTACTTTTTCACGATAGTAGTAACAGCAAAACCTACGTACTAACCTCTATCAGGTTACACACGTATACCCTTAGATGACATTAAAATAATGTAATTACTTTGAAAGTACTGTATTTTGGATTTAAGAATAGAGTTCAAAGTCAACGTTCCTATCAAGCTCTAACTTAAGTTTATGTTAACCGAAACGTTATGCTACATTGCGTCAATAACTTTATTGACATTAATTATTTAGTAATCATGTGTCATTGGTGGGGTCTCGAATAACGAATAACATCTCCGGTAATTAGTACGTAGACCATAAAACATTCATGTCAATCAGACCGTATGCGGCAGTTTTTTACCGAAGTCGTAACACAAAAAGCACTATCCTCAGTTTTTTATGCATTACTACGGAACAAAAAATTGGATAATCTTTTTTGTGCTGCAAGAATAAAGCTCTCAATAAAACTATGCGCGAATTTTACAAAATAACTGAGTCGCGCAGCCACAACTATCTGCATGCCAAAAACTTGAATAGCCGAGAGTAAAGGTGCTCCGGGGTGTTGAGCTTAGTTCCCTGTGCTACACTATGAAGCATAAGATTAAAGCGACTCATCATTGAAACAAACTTATCTTTGTGCTTCGTGACTTTTAGAGACTCACCAACATATATAATTGCATTATGTAATCAAGGACGAAGCAAATTGGGACAAAATTGAGTGGAACTAGCCAATGTGCTGACCATTAGATCTGTACAAAGAATATAGCAGTGGCAGGATATCGGGATGCACACTTTCGGGACCGACCTTGCTCTAGCTTTATAAATCCCGGAACAACGTACGTTTGTTCTGAACTTCTACCGAATTCGTGGTATGCGGCAGCTTATCTAAACACTGTCATGTTTAACCCGTTCCGAAGACTTGTTACCTTGCTACAAGATCACCACTTTAATGGCCTTCCTGACGGCTGGATGTGAATTTAGTTGAACCAACGCAGAGACTTTCTCACGATTTCAACAATTACTTTCCGCCAGAGGTTCTCAAATCTCCACATACATACCGAATATGATAGATGAAGAAAGTTTGAAGAACCTGAAGAAGGAGACAAAAGTGGGATACTATGGAGAAAAGTTGGCATAACGAAGTGGGCAAAGTTTGATGAGTACCACCATGTGCCAGTGTGCTAATCGTCGTGATTGCAGATTTTTCTATGAAATGACAATGATAGTTATAGAAGGAAGATTTTTTCAAAGCTTGCCAAGAACGCTAATCCGCCATAGTTGTCTTCGATCAGTGTGTATTTCGAGTAAGCGCTGAGCTTAATGATAAGTCGGTTCCAACGCCATTGCGGATCTGAACGGGCTTGGTCTAATGCTCTCGATCCAGATAGCTCGCCGCACTCAGGTAGTGCACGGGTTCTATAAAGGTCTTTATGAATTTTCAAAGTTCCACTAGACAGAGCGTAAGTCATGGGAAAATGGAGCATGTGTCGCATTCGTTTTTACCACAGAACGCAATTCTCTGAAAATTGGAGTTCTCCGACAAACCTTTTAAACCTGCCACCTTCGACAACTTCATTCTTCCCAGTTGCTGTGGATGTGTTCATCGGCGCCGGCATCGCTGTCGGTATTACTGAGACGGCATCAGCTTTCTCGGCGTTGTTACTACTACTCGTTGTCGTCATCAACAGCTTTCGCGTGCATTTGCAGCCATGGCTGTTTGCTCGTATTGTGTTTCTGTGTTCGCTTATCCCGTCTTGTTCTGTAAACGTGGCGCGGCATGTATCGCACATCGGGACGCGTCGAGCTTTTCTTTACAAGGGTTTTCGCTGTTGTTGTTAGGCCGGTGTATATATAGAGCGCTCAGACCAAACATGTTTTATTTCGTACAAAGAAAGAAGATTCATCATATAGGATAGGGATGAAAAACAAACGCTGGCTTTTCTCATTGGACTAGTAACTTGTGATGCATGCGTTTGTATGTATGTTCCTATGTTGTATCGAAGGGTTCCAAAGATCCTATCCGGTTAACTGATGGCTGATGTTTGCGTTGGACTATTAGAAATAGCTTAGAGCCGATAAGAACGGCTAGTTTAGGGATGGGGTAACGACGCATGTGAATCGCCGACCTCATCAACAGCGCTGCAGAAGGCTCAGCAATAGCAGCAGGGGAATTCCGGAAAGATAGGGCACTTTAGGGGTTTCAACGGGCAAGTCAAGGCTTCAAATATGCACATTCTCTTTGTCGACTACTGGTAGGACAGGTTAAGGACTAGAGAGATCTCGAAAACGCAGCCGCCAGCCCTGCCGCAGGGATCGTTGGGTTGGTCTGTCACTGAGCCCTAAGCTTTCCCGCAATCCTTTCGTCGAAACTGAGGTTTCAGCGGCCAACCCTTAAACGCGAAAACCTTACTGGCTGCTGCGTCTATCCAAAGCACCAAAGGAAAGGCCTCCGGGATTTCGTTGTTTGTCTGTCCAAGCGAAGGGTCAGGCTACGTCAACCAACGGCACCCAAGTGAATCGATGGGCGGTAAGGCCTCTTCCGTCTCATGCCGACTGACCCAGTTGTGGCAAAAAAGCTATTACCACTCGAGACAGGGTTCGTTTTTTTATTTTTCCTCTGGTTTCCTTTGGGCTTTTGGTGACGTGCCTTATCTTACATCCTCTTACTAGGGTTGCGATGACGGAAACAGCAGCAGCAGTGGGTTTCTTCTGCCCTTGCTGTTGATGCTGCTGTCGTCCCTAATGCTACTTGTGCTATTCTGGCGACTGATGTTTTGTATAGGTTACTCGCAACGTATTTGTTCGTAGCAATGGAATGGCGCCTGTTTCGTAAAGCCCTTTGTGTGCAACTGGTTGCAGCGCTATTCGCAAGCCTCTCCTTCTGTGGAAAACGCCACTGACAGGCGGAGAACTCGTTCGCATCGAGCACAGCCCGAGCTGTACGTCCGGCATCGCCGTAAGGTATCCCATCAGGGATACTAGCCAGGCAGCCGTTGAACAAGTGAACCTATACAGCTGCGCCGCATCACTTTGCCTGATGCTTCCCCTTTTACCCTTCACCTTAGTGATCGATGGTGAGGCAGGGGTTTTGTCAATATCGCGACGATGTTAGAATGCGGGCGGGAAAACCGTCACCAGTACGTTTTTTCTATAGCTTTGTTTTCCGTGGGTGATACCCTGTAAGACGTTTTCTTTTTCCCGCCGCGCGTGTCCCAGGGATAGTCAGTCAAAACTAATAAAAACCGTTCGTTGACAGGTGCGGTATGTTTCAAAACCAGACTCAGGATAATGAGTATATGTATGGAAAGGATGATGGTCTAGTAAAAGAGTACGTACTAAATTAAATAATGAAAATTGATATTTAGTTGCAATGATGAGGCATTCTATGCGGGCCTGTTTACCTGTAGGTCGAACATATTGTGGCATTCAATATACGTTTGTCGTGTTGTGTCCACGTATGTGTTTATACGAAACAATAGAAATTTCTTCGACCGTCCTGAACCCGGTATCCACGACTTACGTAGCTTATGTTTATAAAGAACAAAAATCTAAACGCCAGAATTTCTACATATCTTCAAGCCGTCCATAATAAAATACGTAGACCTTTATTTGAGATTACATTTAAACAAATCAAGTCTACATCAGATACTGCTAATACCTAATGCTGAATACCTATTGTATCAAGTATTCCAAATAAGCAAAAACATAGTTAATCTAAATAGTACGTGTATATAAGTGCTATCTAAATAACCATGTAAGTTGATTCCGGTAAGTGACATACTTTGCATATGTTGACATAGGCTTTTCTAACGGACATGCTTATTCCATATAGTTGCTATTCACGCTGACTACGGCTTCACCTAAGTCACAAGCCCGTATGAGAACATCCCTATCCATACGTCTGAACGCCCCTAGAGTAGTGATGATCCTCGAGTCGACGTGGTCATGTCGGAACTTACTAGTCTTTGGCGCGATCACGTCCGACTCCTAGTAACTTTACGGATCGAAATCTGCAAATGTTGCAGGACGACTGCAGCTTTTTTGGTCCACGGGTTAAGCTAGACAGCCTTGTACTGATGTGCTTGTATAAGCGAATCCGTTAGTGAAAAACGTCTAACTCACCAATCGCCATCGTAACCATTTACGATTCTGACGATTTTTAGGATACCCAAATAAACTTTTTCGTTATTGTCGTTTCCTTTGCTAGGCAAACACCCGGGACAGGTATAATGACCAGAAGTTTTATTTCATATACAGGGGAGCATCTTTTATAAACTGGGTAAGCCAGCCGCCGTTCCTGCGATTGGTTTTGGCGTCTCCGGCAAATGTAATCGCTGCGTAGACAGCTTGCATATCCTGTCCTTGAAAGAACCGAGAGGCAAATATTGTTACAGAGGGTTTCCTGTCGTGTAAGCCCCCTTCTATGCTATAAGAACTTCTTTGTGCAGCCTCGTATTGATTGCAACCTATAAAACTAGTGCGGAAAAAGGAAGTTATTTTTTATATTGGTCACAATGCAACAGGACGTCTATTTCGGCTAACCAAAAACATTTATAATGTCAGTTCAATGTTTGCGGCATGCAAGTATTAAACGTTAGCTAATCTGCACTCGTAGTAGAGGATAAACTGTTGGCAAACCGTTTGTCCTGCCTTGTATTAAAGCCAGTCTACCAATACGTGTCCTTATATAGCGCGAACACCCTGCATAAACCTATATCTATATAATATGTACATATTCCTGCACCCACAAAAGTAGAGACATCAGGTTACAGATCGGCAAGTGATACTATATAATCCACAAGTGGTGTTACAAGTGGATGCGAAAATGAAACTACAAGACGATACAGAAGGTTATGGAAAGAACCTTTTTCGTACTCATCGTTGCTCTGGCGCTTCCGCTGCGTCAAAAGCATCGGGGAGCAGTGATAACGACGGAAATGGCGGCCATAGCTGTAGTAGTAGTAGTAGTAGTAGTGATCTTTTTCAACTGATGAAATTGGTAAGCCTGTCAGCTTCTCTGGCTGCTCAGTTGACTCGCAAGCAGTGTTCCTCGTCGTGGAAGAAAATGTAGGACAGGGGCTCTTACAATCCTATAATCATTGCTCTGATGAAAGCGGCCATTCTCAGCAGTTCTGATCTCGATGAGTGGAATAAGTTCGCTATACCAATTCTTCAGCTGGCCGCCGATAGATATAGAAGGCCGCAACGGGGGCAGCAAAGAGGAAAGAAGCAAAGTAAAACGGTAGCGAAGCTAGCAGCAGGTAATGACTAAAAATTGGTGTTATCGATTTTTCATAGATGAACAATCCGCTCTTACAGATACTCGAGTGAGAGAGTCAGCACGTCACACCTTTTCAAGTTAATCTAGAGAAAGAGCCCTTGGCATTATGGCAAAGCTAGGTGGTAAAGGGTGGGTCGATGCAGGACAAATATGATCGGGCCCACGGACAAGGATGAGCAAGACGCGAAAAAAAGACAAAGCAGGCGACATGCTAGACGAGAAGACAAAGGAAAAAATAGTATAGTCTAAAGACGGCAGGAGTGAGGAAAACGGCCTGAGAGACGCGGCAGATAGCAACAGGCAGAAGGCGGTGAGAAAGAGGTAGTTGGAGGGGACGAAATTTCACCGGCCATTCACCGATCTCCGTGGACGAAAGTCAAAATGTCAGGTGCAGTAATAATAGTATGAAAGCAGAGAATGATTAGATTGACATCGTATTTTCCAACCACAACATGATATCCGTCACCGCCGCCTATTATTACAAGTAGCGTTATAGCTGGCGCTAGTTGTACCAGAACGGGCTATCTGCTGGCTAAATGTTGCATAGCGATGCGGTACATTCTCATCTAACAGCCTTGATAGTACCGGCAGGAACATCAGCATTATGCCAGATGTTTAGCTTTGAAATGCAGAAAATGACGGATGAGCAAAAGGCACGAAAATAGATGTATGTGTAGGTATTGAGCCATGATTTGTAATGATCAAATGATAAAATCGAGGCACGATTGTGTGTGTGAAGAAGTGTGAAGTACTGAGTGCGAATGTAGGAAAAACAGAGAGGAAAGCTGCTAGGGGCGGTTGATATTGCTCGTCTTTTCCTCGTTTCCTTTGTGTTACATTGGTAGCGTGATAGCGTGTGAAAGGTACGTATTAGATTGCTGCCTAAACAGATATTTTGACAAGCACGCACTAATCAACGCTAAAACGGCGACATGTATTCCAAGGAAATGCAAGGATTCTTTAATACACACATAATGTTTGTGGCCCATATATGTATTTGTGTATGGGAGAGCGCAGAAAGGTGCCAAAAAAGACTTCGTACGCATATGTTTATAGGCGTGCGTATTATTTACGTGGGCATAAAAACGTCCTAAGGCACGTAAATCCTTCTTACCGAGAAATGAGAAAAAAAGCATATGTTCCGTTTTGTGATGGAAAAAAATATAATTGATTGAAAAGTACAAATGAGCCTCAATTAGAAAGAGTAGGTGCTTCAGTGTCCGAGTATCGAGAAGTAGCTTTCCCTCTCGTGTTCCATTGAAGGAGCATGACATCACAAAGAAAGCATATTCGTGCCGTACTACACCTATGAAAAGCATGTAAAGAAAAATCGTTTCTTTTCTAAATTTATTATCTTAATATATTGACTGCAAGAAATAGCGAAGTGCAGGCAAGGACGAACGTTCGAGCGTTAACAGTCCCTACTCAAACAACGTGTGCAATGATAAAAGAAGGTACTATCCACATGCTTTGATTGTTTGTTCAACAATTTTTAAGACTTTTAAGACAACTTTTAACTTTTCAACTTTTAAGATGAATGACAACACATTGTCATTCATCTTAAAAGCTGGGGCCTTTTACCCTCTACCATTCCTGCCGCGTTATAGACTACAGACGCTTGCTTTTTGTAGGCTGGATTACACATTTATTTATTTTACCTTAAGCTCGTTAAAATGAAACGATATTCAAAACAACCCTTAAGAAACTGAAGATATTGGCGTCCATATTCTTTTAGAGCTTCACTTTCTGATGACCGGAACGAGGTTCTGAAATTGGTAAAAATAAAGAACACTTTTTATGCACACAAAAATTGCGTGGTTCGTTTTTTATGGCTACAGTAAGCCATGCATACTAGTTAGATATTTGGTAGGTTTTGTTGAAGGTATTACGGGCCTATAGTATGAAGATTTTTATATGCCACTTAATAGAATAGTATTTTCCAGACGGGACAGCCGCGAAGTCTCACTATGGCAATATGTTGCACGAACAACTGTTATTCCTGTCGCGTCCTGAAGCGTCTAGAACGCAACGTCCCAAAAGCATCCTGCCTCGAGTATTAATCAAAGTGTAAACGTTAAACATGTATGGTTATATTTAGCATATTTAATAGAACAGAACAATTACAGAAGCGAGATGATTCAGTAGTTGCTAGTACGATGTGTATGTATGTTTCTTTATGGAAATTACGCAGTACCTTGAATCTATTCTTCTTGCTGTCGATCTAAAATTCGTTTGGTCTTACGTTTATACCATATTAAGAACATGGTAGAAACGTGAACGCCAAACGTTTAGTGAACATCCTATATCCGGTAAACTGCAGCGAAGATGCGTGTGGCTCAACTCTGGATATCCCAATTTAAATGTCTGTCAATCATTGCATTCATACAATTTAACCGTTTATAGAGATTTTTTTTGTAAACTTTCATATCGCCGTCTTGTTTTTCATAAACAGCATGCAACAGATATATGACGTTGCGTAGCAGGCCTTTGCCCCGATAAATATACCAGGACGTTCAGCTGGATACGTGCACGTTATATCATTCGTTGAAGATAGCAATTTTGTTTTTACTACTACTACTACTACTACTACTGCTGCTGCCGCTGCGTGTTATGTTCGGTCGATAATAACTGTACGACAGGAACGATACGCATTGGTGTAATTAATTGAAGAACTTACAAAAAAACGGTCTCGCAAAGCCAAGATATCGCCGTTTTCTATTGTTATTATTATTGTCTCTATATTAAATCGCTGAATAAGTTATCAAAAAAATATCTATGTATATATATGTAGTGGTGATGATGATGTTTACGTTTGAATTAACAGCAAGCATTACAATCGGAGGCTCAAAGACTATCACCTAATTAATGAATTCACAAAATATCATTATGTTTGGATACATGAGGGAAGACTCTCTTTGAATGGAGCTTTGCATATGACAGACGAACGCTAGAAACGTTGAGTGAGAAGCTAAGAAGCGCAGAGTCGGACTATTCGTTTTCACCAATGGTATTCATCCAAAAAAGCCCTTGATATTAACAATGAGAAAGGTCTGTTTTGTGCAAAGGAGTTACACTTTACCTTCTTAACTTATAATGAATAGGAACCGCTCTGAGCATTGGCACGCTCTCACACAACGTTTTCTAACCCATCACACCCTGACTCTATGAATTCCTCGTATTGCTCTAGAAGCAAAAGAAAGAAGAAAAAAGCAAAGCTGTTCTATCTTTTCTAGACAAATCTGAATATCGTTGATAGGGTTGAGGCCGAGCATCACCGATAAAATAATGGACCCTCGGTACAGGTATTGATCGTATTAGGTTTTAGCTCTGTGCACAATAAAGTCTTTACTCTCTACAACTAAATATGCAACCGGCTAGTAGATAGTAAACAAAGAAGTGATATACCATGGAAAGATTGGGCGACAGGTAACATCATTACACGCTGTTTATTAATAAGGGGAAAGGCCGTCAATGACAACATTAGAATAATGATGTTTTGTCGCTAACCATTTGTTGAAAAAACAAGACATTATCTCAGCTTCCTTCGTCGTATTATTGCTAGTAATATTGCTTTCTAATTAAAACAACACACATAGTTCGTGGAACTCGGAACTCTCTTTGTATACAGTAACATATATATATATATATAGAATATAATATAATAATTAATACATATGTACATAGAAAGCACTGCTAGCTATAGCAGACGATTTTCCCACAGTGTGGTCCATGTACAAATATAATGTAGAGAATATGGTTAGACACATTTACTAACGAAGGCGTGCTGGCGTTAATATTAGTTAGATAATTTACAAGCCTTGATTTCAAGCTCTAGCTTAAAAACATCTTTGGATACTCTCAATCAATTAGCTAAGAGAGAAAGAGAGTTGGCTAAAGCTCTAGACTTTCCCTTGCTCGTCGTTACTGTTTTGTTTAAAAAACTTTAATTTCGGCAGCTTTTTTATGGGCGGGGCTACTTGAGTCTTGGCTGAATTTCCTCTGTTTCTGGAATGCACGTGATTACCTTCAGCCGACCGTGCATATCCGAATACGTCGCGTTCACACAATCAATATGTCCGCTGAAGGCCAAGGCGCAGACAACTTCGCTACGTACGCTAGTCGAGTCGGTCTTTGGCTGACTTCTATTAAAAAAAAAAAACATTCTTTAAGTAAAATAGCCTTTACAAATGCACACGTCTCATGGGCTTAAATTTGTAAGCGGTTTGATTGAAGCAAGTCAAACGATGCAAAAAGCTTTCAAAACATCTCTAGTTTAGTTGCAGCTGAGACAAATATATGAACGGTAGACATGAAATAATTTTCCAAGCCGCAAAGAAGTGAAGCGAAATTTATCAATAATGAATCCTACATCCAGATAGTTTTTTGCGGGAGGTTCAAGGAACGACGGAGATGTACTTTGTTGTTGATCTATGTAGCAACAAAATAATAACTTACGCAGGAACGCTGTTACAAACTGAAGAATGTTACTGGACTGAAAGGCCCCCAGTCGTTAGATGGCGGCAGGTGACAGGAAGAGGAAGCCAGAGGCAAACAGAATGCCAGACTTCTGTGTTTCTCGATTCCGAGAAATGTTTTTAGTTAGGTTGTTCAGCTGCTGTCGCTGTAGTCTTTTGTTTCTTCGTGGAGGCAGGAACGCCAGTATCCATCGAGCACTATTGAAACAACTCTGTCTTATTCACACAACTCATTTGGGGGGTTTCCTTCCTTGCAGCGCCACGCAGAAAAAAGCTGTGACCCGCTTGAGTTACCTATGAAGATATGCCAATAGCAGAAATGGCGGTCACGGCTTTATACCGAAGGCAGGATTTTGACTAGCAAGATGCAAAGGACCACGACTCTATGTACAAACGAAGCGAACTGTTTATGATTTCGTTTTTCTACCATATGCAGGATCGGAACTGTTTTATATATTTCCAAAGAAATACAGGGTGTAAATGCTTTCGCCAAGAGCACTGCTAACGTAAAAGGAAAGGCAGCGGCACAAGATATACCCAGCTTACCGTCTAGAACACGAAAATCGGTATGTTCAAGTAGATAGAAAAAGACTTTTCAAGCTGGCCGACATTTTTTTGCTAAAAAAAAAAATCCAGGATCTGAAGTGCATAACAATGCGAATGTTCAATAATATCATATAGTGCGTTGTCATAGGCGTGCATAGTAGCAGATTCAGACAGCCGCATGAAGGGAGACAGGATAAAACAAGCTGAATCGTGATCGTATGATACCAACATTGGCACAATGGAAAAAGATCGTTACTTTTACTAATCTTATAAAATAGGCCGATTCTGTGGTAAAAGATGTGGTCATGTTCAAGTGATTTGTTCGGCGCATGTGCTTGCCACATAGTTGTTAGCAGACATACACTGTTACGTATGGATAAATTATTGAATTCGGCCGACTTGCAGGCCAGTCGGATCGTGGACAATTTGCTCTAATATCTTCTTAGCTGTTTCGATATTGGAATACATTACTTACTTATATGACACGGTTCCATAAGAGCAAATAGCGTCATGGGGTCGAGTTTCACAAACAAGACGACCATAATATTGGCACGATCAATACATGCAGTAGCAACTAAAAATGCCCCGCGTTTTTTTTTTATCAGAGAGACAAACGGTCAATAGAAACGTGTCCGCTGCTCTCTGGGGACCTCTGCACCACCATGACACACCGCAAATGAGCCAGAAATGATAATTTCTATCGAGACGATCTGATTTAGTAGAGCACGGTACGAGGCCGCTTTCGAATTCCCATACTTACACTCTACTGAAAGCTGCCAGCCTGAGTTTAATATGTGAACTAAGCTTTGGATGCTGACACTCTTCCGATCTCGTTGTCAAACGTCCTACCCTCTGCGGGTTCTCGCCATTTGCCCAGCCGCTGTAGCCAGGCGAAGTGAAGGGTACGAAAGTCGCAGCTTCTTCTCAGTTTTGCATCGGTGCTGGAAATAAGATAGCAACTGCAGAGAATAATAGAACGCGTGAGAAAGCGATCGTGAAGTACGAAATAACGGAGCATGAGTTTGTGCAAATTTTATTTTCAGCTGTAACATACACAGGTAGACATATAAATACGTCGTATGCGATAGTAAATTGGTTTTTTTCCGTTCAGCTGTTACGCTAAGAGCTCAGATCTAAATTAGTGTGGAATGTCTGCGAATTATATATTTTTTGGAATTGATGGAGCATTGTAGACGAAAGTAATTAGTATAATGGCTGCTATATACCGTACTGTGTGCGCAATCCGTGGATCTAAAAATTCAACCACTTACTTTAGGCTCTACATAGCTAATTATCCTATAACTTAAATGTGAGGTCGTTAGATAAACGTTCGTATGGCGTTTCCAATGACTGCATATATATTAGCTACGATTATGATTGTATGTTGAGCACGACTTTTAGTATTACTTAATTTCATGTACCAGTACTTGCTTCATACTGCCTCGTAATTTTCCAGGTACGGAGATATGGTCCCGGATACAATAACGGGCAAGATCGTGGGCGGTGTGTGTTCATTGAGCGGTGTGCTTGTGATTGCCCTGCCCGTTCCAGTCATTGTGTCGAACTTCTCAAGGATCTACCATCAGAGCCAGCGAGCCGATAAACGAAAGGCTCAAAAGGTAAATATTACGTCGCCAGTGACGTTCATATTCGTACAGTTGTATTGTAGATTTGAGGGGCATCACTTGATAAAATTATTGCAATATACATATCACTGATCGATTAGCTGGTATCATTTCGAGAAACAGACAATCGTTGTCAACGAAATCGCTATACAGCTATACAACCTATATCGCTATACAACTACCTGATGGGTTTTTACTAAACCGACATTCGAACATATGATCTGGTTCCTAAGTATACCAGGGAATATCTGTTATCCGTCAATATCAAATAGGCCAGTAATAAGTTCTTGAAAGACATACCTTGAAAAAAATTCACAGTTTTGTGGAAATGACCCGCAACGCGTTAACATTAAACGTCGGCACTCAGAGAAGCGAATTTGACAAAGTTCTTGCTGGAGTTTTAACACGTTTTTTTTTCCCTACTCGAAGAGTCAACATAGCCCCTCGTTCCATTAACTGCTGAAACACCGCCGGGTCGGTTACGTCTTCTTGGATCTTTACGAGACAGCTAAGTTTGTGCGATTATTCGGTACTACAATTTTGTCCATATTATAACTTTGTACATATCTTCCTGGCGCAAAGAAAAACTATCAGTTCTTATTGAGGCACTAGACGAAATGTCGTATGATCAGCGACAGACACGGCCCCATCCGATCCTTCGAAGCTGGAACTGGGACGCCACTCTTTGATGAAGGAGAACACTTGCGCTGAGTATCCAGATTAGAGGAATTTTTTTACGTTTCTTTCTCACTTTTCTTTCTGTCATGAAATCGATATTCGAGGTAACACATAGCCCGTACGAAATCCTCAACTTGATATTAGTGATAACTAAACGCATTGCGTTCGGTCGGGTTTGATGTAATTCCGAAATGTCAGACACCAGAATCGTTTAACTGTTTCTGTCTGGGTCAGGGGTAGTTATGGATCACCCCCTGTAAAAGTAACGTCATTCGTGTTTTCACATCTCTACAAAAATCAACTCAGCTTGTCTTGAACATCTTTATCAATATGCTTGACACAATGTATTCTTTATCATTAGCTTACCCGTTTATCGCTAATAGGCCACATCATCATTTGATCCTGAAGTACTCATTAATGTTCTAACTGGCAAAGCTGAATGATTATGAAGGCTCTGCAAGAAGTGGCCATTCATTCGATGCGATTACAGGAGATTTTTGTCAAAGTCCACATAAATCCGGTAAACGTTGGGCAGGTTACTAACAGCGAATCGACGCGCACAAAACCGATCCCGCTTCGGGTGTGACTGACTATAGACACAGAGTGAAATATACCAAAATCACTATATAACGGCTTTGTAGTTTAACACCGCCATATACATGCCTGTATACTCATCACTGAGCAAAGTGTAAAAATATGTTTCTCGCCTTATTTGAATATTGTTGTAACAGTTGAGTCGTCCAACCTAAACATTTAAGCTTGAAGCCTTTTAAAATATAATGTTTTAAAAAAAAAGGAACCGCTTGCGGAAATTGCTTTTGGCTAGCTGTAGACGTCATGGGGTTCGCCCACATTTCAACATCTGACAGTTTGTTTGCGATTTTCTTTTCAATCTTAATTTTCACCAAGGAAGTAAGTTGGGCAGGACGGTATGTATATCAACTCTTTGGCAATGCCCCAGACCTAATATGATGGAGCTTTTAATCCTCCGGAGAGCCTCAAGCTTCGGCTTGCAGTCTAGTCAGGCAGGTCGAAGCAATCAACCTCGTTGACAGCTTTTTTTTTTTTTAGCTTTTATAGTTTCACATCGATGCACGAACACAAACCAAAATAAGCCTGATTTTGAGGTAGTTGAGTGTGAGGTCTTTATCGGGTCTCTCAATGTGCATGGCCTACTTGATAAAATAAAGTGAGCTTTGGTATTGTATACGATATGACAAACCCATCATGCTCCTAAGTAGCAGCTAAATCTACCAAGCGTTAATTTCAATCTACTGCTAAAGAATACAGTAGTATAACATCGAAGTTTTTTGATGACGTTTGTTTGTACGAAGAGCTTTTCTCGTTCACCCGAGGTGGAGTGGATAGGTAGGTGGCTCTTTATCAAAGGTCCATATACACTTTCAGTCCATCTATAGGTATGCTAAAACGTGTTCGTTGATTTTGCATAACATAAAAACGGGACAATTGTATCTTATCGACAAACGTGTCGTAACAATCAATTCCCATTACTGGCTCTTTGCTATATCGCGTCCCTTCATGCATAACTGAATCATTTAACATGATATTTTTGATTTTGTGTTGTATCAACTGGCAACATTCGACAACTTATAGAAGGCGCGAATGGCGCGTATCCGAATAGCGAAGGCTACAAGCGGAGCAGCGTTCGTATCAAAAAAGAAAGCGGTTGAAGCAAAACTGGCCGAACAGGAGTCCGGCCAGGACATCGATGATGGACCTGAAGACATCTTCGAGCTGCAACATCATCACCTATTACGATGTCTCGAAAAGACCACGGTACGTAGCAAACAGACAACACGTATACAAAAGTGATGGCGCAACGAATAGCATATAGTTATGGTACGATAAAACAGCTTCAATAGCCCAAACACGTTACGACAACAAGTTATCATAAGAAAAAATGTAATATTTAGGCGGAACTACATAGGGCTACCTGCGCTACGCTGTGAAGTCCTATTAGATTCACCAAAGGTTAAAATCAAAGATCGTTGCTATGATAAATCGAATATATCCATTGATTATTATCTCCAATAATACGTGCTTTGCAAGAATTCTCGTAAAAGAAGGCTACCTTAAATCGTTACGTAGAATTAGTTGCTATAATTAATTTACTAGGCAGAAAAAGCATATATTTAATAAGTTAAGTGAATCGACAGCATTAATTTTCTCTTTAAATTTTGTTACGGAAAAAATTAATTTTACAAAGGTTTTGTGGATTGCCCTGGTAAACAAGCAAGTATAGCAACACACGATCGTTGAGACGAAACATTTCGGCCTATTCGCAGCTCATTATAGGGACGTTATGTATTTAGCACCATTTTCTGCTACTCTATACTGGTTGGTGATTCCTGTTTCATCGCCCTGTACGGCTTTCCCATTCAGCGAGTGGCGGCTTTATGGTGATGCAGTGCGGTGACCCTGAGCCGGGGACAGTCAGGGCCAGCCGGTGAAGGCTGCGTCTATAAATGGCGTTGCCAGTAAAAGCCAGCCGTTCCCAAAAATTCGTCTGCTCTAATGTCAGCCTTTACTTCCTCAGCATTCAACGATATCTAAGGCTACCCTATTTGTACCGCACGCCGAAATTTCTTTCGTACCTCCTATTCAGCGATGCCTTGACAACGAGCTAGCCTATCTGTGTCATTGGTGGGAGCCCGAAGAGAGGCTGGGTTAGGGGAGGGAGCACTCTATAGAAAAGGGGGCACCTACCACCGCCTTGCCGCGGACGCTGAATGGCATGGCTTGCCCGTAAGTCATCATGAACTTGGCATCATGCCAATCCTTCCCAGACTCAGTTCTACAAACTCTCGGCCCTATGGCCCCGTGTGAAAAGCCCTGTGAGGTTCGATCGTCGCAGACGAGAGTGAATCGTGTGAGACTTCACTATGGGCTTAACGCGTGCCACACTTTTTTCCGCTGGCCAGAAAGCGTATTTTCTCGCTTTCTAACTATGAGAAGGCATAGCTGCGGCTAAAGCTATCTCGCTTCCTATTTTTCTGTCGCTCTGACCATTGTAGAGCTGCTTGTGACCTATCCAGTAAATCCACCCAGTATTGTTTGAGACACATATTTAACTCTTGCATAATATTAGCACCATAATAAAATCTCAAACAGGAATACAAACCAGTATAGGACGGATGCAGAGAGAGAATTGACTACGTGAAGAAGCGAGACGGAAATGTAGGCCTCCCTGTGCTATGAATATGTGATAGTTCTTATATTTTGGTCCTGTCAGGGTTGTTGTACTTTCGTCGTCGTTGTGTTATTCTCTCGGTGTCCCCTCTCCATTATGTTACGATATTATTCAACGATATCTTGCTATCACTGTAATATCTTTAATGTCTATAAATGCGCTAGCTACAGAGATACAATTCTGATACACGTATCTAAGCGAATAGAGCACGTAGCATCTTGGTAGAGAGCAGTGGACGAGTTCTCTAAAAGAGAGAAATTAGCTTGTGATGAACGCAAATGGCGACCAGGTTTTCCTCAACTAGGTTTTCACTTAGCCTCGCCTAACCTGCGTCGGGTTGGCCTCCTCGACGTCCTTTTAACTGTGCCCCGTGCATACAGGGAGCAAGAACCATGCTCCAGTGAGCATTTAGCTAACTATTTCTCTCGGGCTATCCCAAAGAATTGGTGCGTTTCCGCCTTGTGTAATTGACCTCGTTACTTACCTGAAGCAGCAGAAACATGCTGTGGGTTACGATGAACCATAATAACACTATACGTTGTTTCTCTCGTGATAAAAATGAAAAGAAGTTCGAACAGGCAGGCTGATTTGTTTTACGACCTTTTGCTTTAGTCAGAACGAAGCGCTTACTACGCTACTACCGCCTGACGTGACCGTACAGACGACCACAGTAGCGGCAGCGTCTGCCTGAGACGGATCGATGTTTTCCAGGCACAGGTCTCTATCAGAGCATTCCACCCTAGGTTTGGGTAAAGGGGCATTGGCCAAATTAATATTTAATAGGTTACAGCAGGAACATATCTGGCGCCTCTATACCTTCTCCCATATTCAGAACTTATTTACAGAATATACTTCAGAATTACTGCTCTGTCACTTTATCCACCCTTGACCTTGCTGCATTTAGCATCAAATGATTGGTTAGGGCAAGTGGCCTGCAGATCAAAGCTAAACAACAAAAATATACACTGCCTCGATTTGGCCAAATCTTAGCCACAGTCAGGCTCAGCAGAAACGCCGCCAGGATCGGACCAGTACTGAATAGTCTGAAGATACACAGAATGATGGTTTCAAGGGACAAGCTTACAAGAATTTCAGTGGAGGATGCTTATATTTGGTTTTTTTCGGGTCGCCTATATAAATATCATATAGCACATTCGATTATAACAATAAGGTTTAAATATCAAACAACCCCTTTGCTACAATCTGTAAACAAGCAATTCCAGAAGGGTTACAAAATCGAGCTTTTGGCTTATACAAGCGTTCACCACGGCTCGACACGCGTATTAATGTCGAGGACATTTAGCGAGTAAATTTTTTATGGGACTGCTGTAAATCCCTACTGGTATACATAAAAATCCGCGTGGGCTGGGTCCTTGATTTCAGCAATATTTAAGTTCAACGTTCTAGTTGTACAGATTTGAGCGACTCTTTCGCCGAACATAAAACTCGAAGCATTTCAGGACCCTTGAACATAGTGAAGACTTTACCATTCATTGTTTCCCTGGATGTTAGAACGCTGGGTCCTCATTATATTCGTTTGCATCATACGCAGATTCTTTCGCAACCTCGTCAGAGCGATAATTCTTTACCGTATTAAAGTTCCGATGAGCTCCATCTAGGCAGACTCGCTGGCATGTACTACTAACACTTTGATGCAAAAGAGTGCCATAGCTTATTTCAAGAATATCGTGTAACAATGTGTGTAGCAAGCCTTGAGCATCAGCAGGACTTGTACAAAAGGGGGGTGTGTGACGCTTTCTCTTCAAGCCCAGGTATTGTTCGCAAACGAGTCCTTGAAAGCCTCGGAGTTTTAGACGCGTATACAGGCGGGCGTGGACAGACCTTGTTTTCGTAGACGGACGTAAAACTCGAAATATGGAGGCTGGTTACAGAACCGAAAGCGATTAATTGTACATATTCTTGCCTATACTGTTTTCTGTAGATAACAATCTACTTCCCTTTGTTTAAACTAATAGTGTGCATATGTATGTATTCTCTCCGTTCGCAGGCCACGACTTCAACACTACAATATTCACAGTTAAATAGAAATGATTAAAGGCACAAATGGCTGGGTGTTTGCCTTGAAACCGCTTTTAAAGGTGTATGCAATAGGAAGAAGACTACGATTATGATTCATATTTTTCCCGATTCGTCCGTCTAATGGAGCTCCAAAACTGCTTGATTATTACTAAATATTTCATTTACCTGTTTATCATTTACTATGTTCGCGAAAGTAATGCTTCTACTACATAGATACCAAAATACACTTGTTCAGATATCACAGGATAATAAGTTTCTGTAAGGCTTTCCTCGTCGAGAAACATTCGATCAAAAAAGCGGGTACAGGGGCCTTATAGCTAATGACAAAGGACCGCCTTTACTCAAAGCACCCGTCATTGAAAATAAAGGCGCAATAGCAATCGCATGTCCTTATAATTAACTGCAAAGTTGACGATTTAGCCAAAATATATATAGATACTCAGTAAAATAGCATCACAGCAGTACATAGCTGCTGTAGTCAAACAGTTTAGCGTTCCCCAGATGTTCATGAAATTGATAGAGGAGGGAAAAAAACAACTATCCACAATATAGCAGATGCAAGTGACTGCCATTGCTGTGGCCGCCGCGGCCAAACCTTCTCAAACGGCTGTTAATTCTAATGTGACAGTGGACGAACCGGCAGACAGTTTCTGCGCGATTCGCTCCTCCCAACGGCTCCTCGTTTCTAGCCGACGGGTCAGCGGAGGGACGTGACCAAAATGCCATTACTATGAGCTTCCTTTCATTTTACGGTCACGTTGGACCATTACTCTATTGCGACCAACTGCTTGAGTTCCTATAGACTTCCGCTATTGCATAGAGGTGACAGCGCCGAGGCGCCAAAAGCCGTTAAAGAGTGGCTGGCCGTCGACGACATTGACGGGTGGCGTTTGTGATCAGTTGTATTACTAATAAAAGAAAGGCAGGTCATTGGGCTGGGATGAGCAAGGCGACTTCGCGAGTGGCTGGTGACAGACATTTGCTATTATTATCTTCCTGGCCCTCTCTTCGACAACGTAAATGCTCAGTCTAACAGGCTGACCGATAAAGTCAGATGGGCCAGATTCAGTAACAGCTAGAGACCAAACCACAATCACGGCTACAACTACGGATGACAGCTTCGAGTTAAAATCAAAAGAAGGGAAGTAAAACGAGCAGGAAAAGGGGAGAGAGAGCGACCTAGAATCAACATCCGCCGCAAGTCAGCAGTCGGAAATGTCCTAATACGAAACGTGCGGAATTGTAGACGGCGTGCACGAACGTGCGATAATAAGAAACCGGCGGGTGGTGAGCAGAATAAGGTCGAACTAAAGTTATGCCAGTCTACATACAATGTACAGAATAAAATGGGGATGAGAAATAGCAAGGGGAGAAAAACCTATGGGGATGATTTTGTGAATAAAGGACTTTTTGTTGGGCTTATTCCATTCGCTCTTTCATTTGATGAAAGGTTCAGATCACTCAACAATCATTATAAAGGAAAAGAGAACATAAAAAACAGGGCAACAAAAAGGCAGGGGGAAGAAGCGACAGTAAAGTTATGGCAAAGGCACCCGGCATCGACTCATTTGTGGCTTTCTCAAATGAGTCTTTTGAGATTCCTTTGCTGCCTCATGAGGTGCAGGAAACCGGCCGCAGAAGTTCCAGTGATTTAAAAAGTCAATGTTTTTATTTCGGGTACAAGTAGTCTTAGCTCATTCGTCTTCGAACTCCGCTTCCACGGGTCCCTCAATAGCCACGTGTTTCACTTGATAATTAGCAACTAACGGCTTGAAATTGTACGGCTAAGAGCCAACGCGGAATAGGCAACAGCAAGAGGAAAGACCAATTATGGCTGAAACGGGCGTCGTCCGAATGTTGTGATCTATACGATTATAAATTTTACTTTTCTCGGCCATTTTATGCCAAGCTTTGCCTACTCCTCACTTTAGCAGATACATGGAACTTATCAATAGATCATTGTGATACTTTGCTATCCGTCGGATATTCACTTGGCACGTTAAGCAAACAACTTCGACCAACTTAAAACTCGACTTAAACAAACTGTCATTTATATTGTCTACATTTTTCGCAAAAACGTCACTCCTATCCAACACGCCAGCGGAAACAACCGCTTTGTTTTGACTAGGTTTGTCACTTTTGGTCTAAATCTTTAGGAAGTACGAGGCCGCGAATCAAGAGGCCGCACCACTGAACAGCCTATAAAATGGTAGTTTGAAAATTCCTAATGGAAGAACTGAGGTGTAAATCGGAGATGAAAACTTGCCCGTGTCATACTGGATGACATGGCTTATAGGCCAAGCATATCTGCCCTTGTTACGACTGCTAAGAAGCAATTTTTCTTTCAAAAAAAAAAGGATCGTTGCTGAGCTATTGTAAGTTTTGACAGATGCCAGTAAACATATTGCGTTTAAGTACCCCTAAGACACATGTTTAATTTAGTAATAATAAAATTCACTTTCAAGTTAAGTCAATCGATGACTAGAAATAGGCTTTTTTGATGTGAGTGAAACGGCGCATTTAATCGAACTCTCGCTTTTTTCCACCTTTCACATATGGCAGTCGGAATTCAAGCAGTTCATCTGCATCCAAAAATGCCATCTTATGTTATACCAATACCTCTATAGGACGCTTGTATGAACAATTTAGTTGTAATTATTAATAAGAGCCTCACCGGTACGTAGATCTCAGTTTATCTATCTTCATTCCATACACATGCCTGCATAAAGACAGGAATAAAAAAGAATATCGATTGAATTGTTGCATTCCCTTATAAATGATGTTAATATATACTCTTCTAGTCAACCACTAGGCACTAAAGTAGCTAGCTAACGTTTATGTAATGAATATCCTGTAATAAAATTGTATTCATACTATTTTACTACGTCACCATTCATGTGCTACTACCGCAGCCCTCCTTTGTGTCTTATGGCAATTTTTACGGGATTGCGTTTTTCCTTTGATTTTGTATTTATCGTTACGGTTATCATCGTCGTTAAAGTACCGCCTGTTCTTTATGTGTTTTACACTGATTCCAGGATCGGGAATTTGTGGAGCTGGAAGTGCCATACAATGGCGGGAACCCGAACCGACCCAGTTCGACTCCGCCGCTATCGCCAGCTGCCTCTGAGGCGTCTCACGAGCGACACGGCCTGCTCAACTCCTGCTGCGGCTCGCGGGGCCGCTGCAACCGAAAGAAATACCAGGTACATAAGCTCAAAAAGCTCGACCATCAAGGCTATCAGGTGCAGCAGCATACAGGCAAGCATCACCGAACGGACTCACAGGGCTCGGGAGGTCGCTCCCGACCTCACACACAGTTAGATATTGATCTTGAGACGATTGAGTCGTAGGCCGGTCTTTGCCCCACAGGGTCACCTCCGCTATTCAGAACCATTAGTGGTAACCGACAAGGGCAACATTTGCTGTCCTTAAATGTCTCCAACTTGAACAATTCAGCATCCACCAGTCAAACCACTCAAAATCTTTGTACGGTAATGACGGCTGTATCAGATGCAACAACCTTAAAAGTTGTTGGCCTTGACCATTGTTGCCCGTCGTCTCTGGCTACCACGACAACCTCACCTAGCAATGATGATCAGCCAGCCGCCAATAGTAACAAAGCTAACGATCGTCACGACAACAGGCGGCTTTCGCAATCGGACAGAAAGGTTTTACCTATTTATTATTTTTTGCCATAATAGAAAAAGACACACTCATATGGAAGGAGCTCTTCTAGTTCGGCACACGTACTTCTATGCAGGCGAAAAAATGAATAGGAAACGTGGCCAATTAAGAGCCATGATAACCATTGTTGTTATATGGTCCTAGACGAATGGCCAGACTGATCCAGTCGAGAAGTAATCTTACCAGCCTTCCAACACGTCCTAACGTATTGACTCTTCCTTCTTGCTGTGTATAGAGTTCTGGTATAATCATTATAAAAGTAATTACTATATGAAATGTTATTTTACGTATGCAACACTGCCGAGGGCCGCCCCGCTTTAGGAGAACAAGAGCAGCGGCAACTGATTACTGCAACGTAATGATAATGATAATCCCGGATTGAATTAAGATTCATGCGTGTATATTTGTATAAATTTCATTGTCGATTTTCATAGTTGTCTTTACACTCTTCCATAAACGTTGTACATCTACAGAGAACAATTCCTTCAGCCGATAGTTGCAGTTTCTAAATAGTTGGATCACGATGAAAAGGCGGACATCCACAACAAACTCTGGCCGATAGACATCTTGGAATAGTTATTCTATTATTTATCTTGGTACTACTGTTATTATTTTAAATTTCGAAATTTTTACTAAATGTATTTTGCGACTTCAACGGTTTCAGACATCACAAACGACCCGTAATTGTCATTGAGCACATCTCTTTCGCAGAATAATAATAATAATAATGATGAAAATGATAATTGTTGACATTTAATGGCAATCTTGCTATGTCAACAGATGTATAGTGAACCAAAGAAAAAAAAAGGTAAAGGACGTATAGGTAAGTGTCAACCATAGCGTCATCCCCGTTATGTGGACGGGTGTCTTACGTTACGTGTCTGAAATGCATCAAGAGCCGTTCGTCTTCTGTGTGATTATATATAAATCAATTCCTGCCTGATCATCTGTCCGTCGGTTTTGAAATAGCTTATTCTCATTTTGTGACCTGTGGGGCGGTTATGAATAAAACGTAGCAAGATCAGAAAATTAGATTGTGAATCAAAAAAAAAAAAACTGGATTACATCTAATTCCAATTAATATACCCCTAATTGCATAAAATACTAGTGACTATTATACTCATAATAATATATAGGTCTGTAAGGCTAAACTGAACAAAATTACCTTTCCTATCACAACTTAGCTATAATATGTGTACAAGGTAAACCAGGGACCATCATTAATAGTATAAAGAAGAAAAACAAGCAGACAGTGTTTCTGAGTGGTACACAAATATAAAATCATATGTAGTTCCCTCTCTCTCAAGAACTTATTCACCAGTGTGGGTACGATCTGTTGTCCTATTACTATAACGTTACACGATTATAGGGCATTATACGAAAGTGCCACCTAAGTCGGTACCACGTTCCACGTACAGTATGTATGTACGACATCACGTCTGGCGAAAAAAGATTCATACCGAGCTGACCATAAGCAGTGAACCTTTCGTGTATACACAGTCCTGTGAGCCCGTCTTCGGTTGAGATGACTTTGGCGTGATGGTGGTGATGCCAACGTCGTCACTCTCGTTTTGAAAAACGAAGTAAAAAAAAGAAAAGTTCTTGTTATTCATTTGGCATTCGGTCGTTGTCATCTGGCGCATCCACCTCTCGCCTTCCGCCTGTCTGCAGTCTGTGACCCATCGCTCGAGTGTGGCCTGTCGTGTGTTTTACGGATTGTAGCTGCTACCCTGGGAATTTGCCTGGTCGTCTGCTTAACGTAAAGGCCTGGCCTTACAATCAAACGAACTTATTTGAGCAAAAACACCAGCCAGCCAAGCAATGTACCAGCATCAGCAACCAAGCATCATCTGCTACTGCTATTACTTTTCTGTACCAAGTAACCCAATTAATGCTCGCAAAACCAATCACAAAGATGTAGCAACTTCGTTAACATTGTTTCTGTTAGAGAAACGCTTAAAGAGTGCGTATGCTGCTCCCAAATACCATAGCCATGTAACCCATCAGGTAAGCGAGCGAAGTCATGCAAATGCAATGTGAGGTCCATCGAGCTATGATCTATCTATCTAACTATTTCTATTCATCAGAGCACATTCAACGTGCCCAAGGGCATAATTCCTTATATCACGCCATCTACAAACAAACCCTTGTAATCTACCTGTTACCTGTAATGAACCATTGCACGCCTCTCTGTAATCAACAGACACCTGCCACCAAGCATTTAGCTAACACCGGAAACCCACACCCGTGCAATCATCAAAAATAACCTGCCAACCCATCGTACTAATCCACAAGCTGCCTTCAAGTTCACCCACTTACCCAAGTAACCATTTGAGAATCCTATCTATAACGGTAAATTACAATCAACTACCTACAACACTGACTATAGTACCTAGCAGCCAGAAATCAAACGTACTTTAAATCCGAAGAGAACAATGGACCCAACTAAACTTCGTTTTATTTCTTCGATACCTCTTCTATAATTTTCTGTACATTTTATCAGCCTTCACCTCGACGTGACAATACCATTATCCAGCACCATTTCAACACTTATTTTAATCCAAAGGAACGGCCTTGTCTTAGTAGTACGATTGCATACGTTGTCTATAGAAATGAATCTTCATTCAAACATACATGAACCTATCCAATTCCCGCTCCAGTCCCCAGCATCGGCCACTCTTTTTCTAGAATCCTGATACGAGCTTTATGCGTCGGTATCCATCGAAGTAAATCGCGGACCGAATGTCAGAATCCCTAAGGAATTATGTATCAATTCTTAGCATCCGCCGCTCACCTAAAAGCCTATATAGTTTTATCTCCTTTTATACAAGCACGTTTGTCTTTGCTTTTAGTCGTTTTTCGTATGTAAGCAGGTTTTCCGTCTCGGCTATGAAAAATTTACATTAGGTTCGCTTCGTCTAAAGGTTTTACAAACAGCTTGGATAAGATACTGTGTGTTGTCTTTGAGATGCAGATCTGTGGAGATGTACCCTGTAATTTGGAACAGTTTCTATCTATTGCAAAGATTAGCGCAGCCAATTGACGAAACTATCATTTTTCAGACTTGAGTAACGCTTTTGACAGCCAGTGGGTTATTCCTCTGGTAAGAGACCTGTATGCCGTGCAGATGTACACGACCCGTCGCGATATGTTACGTTCGAGTAAGAAAACATTGTTTCAAGGAACCTGTTACAGAACATCTTATAATACTATACTCGTTATAAATATACCCTGTCACTTTTCCTAGAAACGTCTTCTTGAGAGCTCTCTGTCTGCCTGTGATAACCAGTTAATGCAGAACGCAAACCCAACATGTTGAAAAATGCAGTTTGATTGTTGTAGGATTATCAGTTTGCTGCAGTTACTTCTCCTACGTCATATTGCTCTTTTGACATTTGTTTGTCGCGCTTTACTTAACGTGGACTGTCTAAAAGGCGCTGCTATACCAAAACAGCTCTAGAGCTATTTGTCAGAGATTATATCGCAGACACAGTGTGCCGATCTGTGGACACAATTCTCTCAAAAAAATTATGAATGCTTTTCTATAGAAAGATCATAATTGTAATATTTCGCAATATAGAAACTAATCGATTTCAAAATTTCGCGGCCCGCTTTTGATCGCCTGATTGTCTTTCTGCATCCGCTTATCTATCGGGCTTCGCCCTCGCCCTCGCGAACCGCCTTAGAGACATGATTCTAGCGTAATGTTCTAACAATCACGATTATTTTGGCTGCCATTATTCTATTGTAATTACCGTTCTACGGTTATGATAACGGTAACGTAAACTGTTGTTTCTATCCTTCACATTAAGTATCACTAGAACGCTATATTTTTAGCGTGGAAGCAGATAAATTTGTTGTGATCTTTATTGTTTACTTTGTACTTGTACTATGATACAATAATTATTATTAAAATGTCTTTCTCCAAGCAAGGATTATTACTAACGCATTGCCTTCTGCTAGTAATCGTGATGATCATCGTTGGCCACATACGCCTATTACTAATAGATCGAACTGGATTAACAGAAAACGCAGTGAGGATCTACAACGTGTTTTGCTATATTCAAATCTAGGCGGGTTCTTCTAATGTACAATGGTTCATTTAATTATTCTGTGCGCGCCAAACTCGTCTAATAACAACCGGGCTTCTCATTTGCCGTCGTGTGAAACAGTCGAGTTCTCAAACATTCACTAAATTCCGCCTGTCTTGAGAGACTCCAACTTGCCATGTATGTTCTTATACAGCGTTCGCAGAAAGTAATAGGACTCCACAGTAAAAGAGATAAACGAACGAAATGTTAAAAGAAAGTATTTAAATGCTCCACAGCAGCGACAACAAACAATTGCTAATAATACCTATCTAGTTATTAACTGTGCCGCAAATCTGAAACAAATCGGTCGCGAACATAGAACAAGTTCCTACAAGGTTACTGTGTCTACTGGACAGACTGAAATAACTGCACAGAGGTTAAGTAGGCCGATGTACACCTATTTTACGGATCTTCTGCTGCAGGTCAACTGTTTCTATATCACGGCGCAACTTCCTGGTCCTTCTTACCGGCCACATCCAGGTGGAGTTAGCATCTCGGAAGTGACTCAGGTTCACCATTAGCGACGTCTCCTGAAATCGTTCGTGAAATCTCTGGGCAAACATCCTTTCTATTGGCACTTTTATTTATTTGGACCTCCACGCTGCTTTTACTTTCTCTAACCTTAGTCTTCCTACGAAGGCAAATATCGCAGGTCCTAGTCCTGCGTTGTTTCTCTCGAAACGTCACATCCGACAAGCATCGTAATGTTCTCAAACCCTCTGTTATGCTCGTACTATTCTCCACTGTTTGTTGTATTCATGTGTATTTTCATATGTATATTGTATTCATGACTCTTAAAACGATCAGACAGATGTATCAGTCGGAAGACATACATTATTGTTTGCATTTTGTTCCGTAGAGGCCGTGAAGTCAACTCAACTCATGAGCTGAGAGACCGATGACATCGGAGACTCGGAGAGCTCCGTGTTGGGTAGATTTCTGAGGGATACGTAATTCAGGACTAACTAGCCTTGCATGAAAGCATCTGGTGCAGGGTCTGTGACATATCTCACAATGCACTGGCCTCGTTATATCACGATAGAGAACAGCAGGCATAGCCATCACGTCCTTCTCGTGCAGACTGTTGTCGGCGTTACAGTTGGCCAGTGCCAAACCACAGCACGTGAAACAGCTAAGGCCTGCAACGGACACGGGTTTGTTTATGAGGGATGGGAAGGTTGAGACTACTTTGTTAGGAGCACGAGCCTAACCCCTGATTGCTAGAAGTCCACGGAAAAGAGTAGCAACTGTCCTCTGGGGACTGTGTACAGCTGAGAAGTCGGCCGTCATTCGCTATGTTGAACGGGAAACGACAAGTTGCGTCCGTGTTAAAGCCAGAGTGGTTATAAGGGACGAATTCTCTTTGAATTTTCTCATACAGTTCTTCTTCCGCTTGACACTGCAAGCTTCCTACTGCTGGTATGTTTGCTTCTGTGAAGTAGTAGGAAACACATCAAGGCATCTCGTTGATGACATACCCCTTGTGGTGATTGCATTTCCGGAAAGCCAACCAGACATTGCTGACTATGCTTTTCTAACATTGTCACTAATACAAGATGTCGCATATATTTAATGCAGCTTAATAGGAGGTCGCAAGAGTTGCTGATGATAAGACAATAAACCATAATGGATTGCGAAGGATCCTGCAGGACATATTTAGTTTGGCTGCTTTCATTGTAGCACACTAGAAAGTCCTTATTATTTATTATTTCCCCTCTAACAAACCTACGCTGCCTCGCAAGAAGAAGACTTCTATCTTCAAAGTTGGCCTGTTTCAGCTTACAAAAAGAATTGTTTTTACAAAGTGCTATAAAAGAAAAAAAAAGTATTTTTAACCGAATGGCAAATGCTCTTTCAACCTTTAAAGTGTCATTTAAATTATGAAACTTAAAAATGCAAAAAAAGAAACCTATTTCTTTTCATATTGAGCTTATAATCATATCTTTAGCTGTAAATTTTGCCGACTATTAGATAGGATCAAGAACAACGCAGGGGAGAGAGCCTCAGGGTTTAGACGAGCATGTGCATCTTTTAATCTTCGAAAATCTATGACAGTGAAACTCACTGCGTTTTCATCCGAATGATCAAAGAAGGCACTAGAGAACAAGAAGTAATCAATTTGCTGCCCTTATTTTACTTGCCCTGTCTTTTCGTATCTTTTTTAAATCACCGCAACCATCATTAATTCTGCTCACCCTAACTTTTCCAGTAGCATCGAATGAAAAACTTCCCACGCTTGAACCTTTTTCGTTTTAGAACTCCACTGCCCCACTTCCTTACCTTCCCTAGCTCCAGCTGCTGCACAATTATCTTCACTTTGTGTACTTACGGCCAACAACGACCTTTTTTTTCTCGAAAAGCGTCCTATTTATATATCTATCCCTTTTTACCTAGCTAACACCTATTCGTGTCTGGAGTCAATTTACCATAGAGACCCCCACATTTAAACTTCCGACCTCCAACCATTTTTAGCACTTTCAAGCCGATCCCTCTGACCCAGTGACCTTGACTTCGAGGTCATCCTTCTTTATTCTGTCGGTATACGTACCTCGTAGTATTGGCCAAATGCCCTTTTTACTAATCTCAATCGTAGTCTATTGACCACCTAAATACGTATATTTTAGCTGAGCGATGACCTAATGATACCATACTGTTACAAAGCGTCACACACAGTAACAACTGTAATAATGGTACATTTTTATTTAAAAACAAAAAGCCAGAGGAACAAATGGTGCTGTTAATGCAATCTCTATGCTGTCAAAGTTCGCCTAGATCGGAGCTGACGACACGCCTCACAACGACGTGTCACGACAGCGAGCCTACTTGCAAAACATTTCATTTCATTTCACCGATACGCACCCAGTCACCGGAATATCACTTGCAGAAAACAGACGCAGCAAGAAAAGGTCGTATCGCAATGCATACATTTACACCGCGTATGAATACTACTGCTGTGTGCTCAAACCGCCACCGACCTACTCGACACGCTTCGCACGAACCCATGAAGAGTTCACGAACCGATGAGCTACCACGTTTCCGCTATTATACGCGATCAAAACGTTTACTGTTAATAATAATCGAAGCAAACACATAATGAAAACAGACATGAGAGATTTAACTACGGCACAGATAGCATGCGCGCCTTTTTTATCACTGTCGCTGTTTTTGCCACCACTGTATCGTGAAAAAAATCGACAAATTAACGTACCATTGATACCAACTGGCTTCCGTCACTAACACCTCAACGAATAATGCTACCAGCCCGTATTCCTTGAGCGACCGCTAGCTATGCGAGTATTTATGCAATGCTGGCACTATTGCTATATGATCATTTTGGCCGCCGTATTATTAGATTTTGTTTACTTCATGATCAATTTAACCGCTGTGTGTTGTTGTGATACACGGAATACAGTGTTTTGCATAGCATCGGCTGCCGTCACCGTTGCTACTGCCGGGAAAACAGAATTTGCCTAGAAATCCTATGAGGAGCAAGGCGGTCCACGAAAATTATTAAGAACAAATGAATTTCGTTTTATAAACTATCCCTACTTTTCACATTGTTGGCTGTGATGTCTTTGACCACCACTACCTCATAACCTTTTCCGCCGCCTTCTTTTGGTCTGCAGCACCTTTTACCTTTCGGCCTATCATCGGTGTGGATGACGAGCACCTAAGGTTCAGCTCCCTCAAGCTCGGACTACCGAAGCTCGGCCGGGTACGATGACGTTCCGATAATAGCTTTTCTTCTACCTAAAAATCACACTAACTATTCACTACACCCCAAAATGTATTCAGGTCACCATCTGAATATCTCTGTAATCGAATGTTGTAACTGTTGAATGAAACGGAACCAATTCACGCGGTTTGATCCGCGCAATGACCCAATGCTTCTGGATTGTGGCACCGCTGAACCGCGACTTGCCGCTTGACCCATTTGCTGATGAGTGCCTCCTTTTTCACCTCCTCTGCAACTTTTCCTGTTTCATCATTACTACTAAATTGGAAAACTTGACACACTGCTCACTCTACTACAATACGATTTCACGTGTTTTTCCTCTTCTTGCCTCTTTAATTCTCAAGGTACCTTCTGAAACCTGCACAACATTTGTTATGGAAAACCCATAAAGGATGACAGCACTGACGGTGCGCTGTTGGCGCTATAGGGTTGGGCTATGGTGTGCCGTAGGTTGTGGGGCTTTACTGAGAGATCGACGAGTCTCATCGAGACCTGGTACCATTCTCTGTGCCGCTATGAACATTGTTGAACGTAAGTGGGCATCACCTGCCCCACCTGTTAGCAGCCGTTCGGGCTTCATTTAATCACATCTATTCGTGCACCCACTCACTCACTCTGACATGTGCTTGTCTCCGTGTGCGTGTTGTGTGTGAGCGTGTACTGGGGACCATTGTAAGCGGAAATCAGCAAGTGATCCAGGACTGCTTGGACTCAAACAGTGAACTTAACTCCACACGCAGACCAACCAACAGCTGCCCAACCATTCATCTACCATACGACCACTACGTCATAACTTCGAAAGCGGTCAAGTTAACAGCCTGTAAGCACCATAGTTTTTCCTCCTCTTGTAACAGAAAACTGAAAAGCACCAATGCCGTTTTCATCTCTGGGCCGAACGACCTCCGTCTATCCTCCTCTTTTAATTATAGCTAGAGACTATAATGGTGAATTATGTTAAGAAACCTTGTGTAGGACTGTTAATGAGGATCTGATTGAAACGAAGAATCTACAAATGTTGAAAGTACACGAAATTTTAAACTACTAGAATGTAACATGATGGCCTCGAAACTTTGCTAATTACTGAACTTATACAGGCTTAACATCCTGCAATCATATTTTTCGAACGATACGTTGTGTAAGGTTATCATACGATGAATAAAGAACTCTCATTTTTGAGACGTTGGGGTAGCCCTTAGCTACACGATCAGCTCAGCTTCCCTATGTAAACAACTTTACCATTCTGCATCAGGCTAGCATTCGAACTAACGAAACAATCCCATTCTTAAGGCTTTCTTCTTTCTAGGCTCGTATAGGTCAACTAAGGCCTCTCACGGTAGTGAAACAAAAGCTAAACTAATACAATACACAGGCCCATACCGATATCAGTCAAGCAGTTGACTAATGCATAAGAGAAAACCCGACCCGATCCACCTAAAGTAGATTCAACAGAAGCGAGAATTTAATGGCTAGGACCCTGCTCGTCGTTGGTGCTTCCGGGCCTCTGTGGCTCATTCTAATTATACGATGTATAGTCTACGGACGGCGCAGTCCCCTCGTTAATATATCGAAATCGAGGTTAATTAATTGTACTTGCGGACGTGTATATCGCAGCGGGAACAAGCAATCGCTTAAGTGAGAAGCGGGACTCGTCACGGGCTTTCGTGTGCTCTCCACGGATCCAAAATGGTAGTATTCATCCCATATGGTACAGCCACGACTTCACCGCTTGTCGAACGCTTCCCTATTGACGGATACGTTTCCAATGCAAGCATACAATTATCCTCTCGAGATAAATACTAGCCTACATGGAGGACGATGATAACAACAAAGACAAGAACAGTATCGACAGACCTACACACCCCTAACCGGTATCCCGTTAATTCCTTGCTATTTAGGTCGCCAATGAGAAATGACGAACAAAACAGCACAGTGCAAAGTATCTAACAATACGTTATTATTGTTGATGCAAAAAAGGTTATACGCTAAACAGTAGTAGCTCATCAATACAGCATGGACTGTTTTCAAATAACCGTAGCAGAACTAATGCCAGGTCAGAGAATGCTGGTTAGTACTCTAACAGCTATAGCAGCAACGACAACGCGTAACAGCAGCGTACAAAACAGGTTACGACAATGACAGAAAAATAGGCGGCTAAGAAGGTTAGCAGCAGCAGCAGTAGCAGTAACAACTCCCAATTCTAACAAACTGTCAATCCAACGAGAACGCGAAGAACATCTAGAACATGACAAGCTGATGATGATGCTCGATGATCAATCAATCGACTAATAATTACGCCACAACAAATTTGTTTTCGATAAACAATATATCGTCAGTCATTTTTTCCTGCACCCTGATGATACTCACTTTAACACGTCTGCCAAATCTTGCGAATGTACGCAACAAAGAACAATATGTTAATTCGACCCTGCAAGTTCTCATCAAGTTTTTACCTTCATAAAGCAGAATAAGACGACAATAAAGCCAAGCTCATGTTCGCAATTTCTCCCTTAGGCCGATAGCGACAAATGCAAATCCCGTATAAAAATGAATACAATATCCAACATTTTTGAAAAAAATCAGTAACAACAATTTAATAACGACATAAACACATCAGAATCTGTAAGATGCAAACGGACATGTCAACAACACAAAATTTTCATCTTCAACAACAGCATTGGTCACACTAGCTGAACCACAATGGAAGGCACCCAAATTGATCCGAGCATTGCCATCTTATTTCGCCAGAGAAAGGAACTCTAATGGAGATTATTGCCTAGTAAGCCACAGTGTACACTCATAATCAAAAGCAAACAAATATATAAATAAAAATCGTTTAGATTCTACACTGAGCATTTCCTAATAACCCGTTACCTTTCTGTGCGAGGGGCCTAACACCAGCCCTTCTCCCCGCGTATGAACGGCGAGTAAGTGGACATGCTCGTATAAAATAAGCGTGCTAATTGCTTTATTTTGACATTCCGCTAAACAATAAGTGCTGGGCTTCTTTGGAATATGCGATAATTTTACGTCTAAGCGCCCCTTCAAACTGCCTCTACTGACCAACAATCCATCGGTCCCGTTTCTACGACATTACCAAGGTTTTGTGGAACTTCCTCTACTGTAACGTTACGACTGTAATGCTGTTACAGCTCTAACAATTATCCAATAACGATAACTCAATTGTGCATCTTTTCGAAACGCGAACGACACATTTCTGCCGCTGTCTTCAATGACCGTGGTCCTCTCTTATATAAATATTTACATATTTCGACACAGCATCTACATCTAGGTATATTTAAGTAGAAAGCATATATATATGTATTTGTGAAACTTTGATATACACAACTCGTAAAAACGTTCTTTCCCGCTAAGAACATACAATCAGTAAACAGATTAAGTGGAAAGATAGAGACAAAACTGACGGTCACATCAATGCACGAGACGAAATGCACAAAACAGAGAATGACGAACTAAGGAAACACTAGCGTAAGGACAAAATACCTCCAGTCTGATAATAATAATTATATAAAAGTAACTTATAACAGTGGGCTATCAAATTGACATTACCGCTGACGTTATCGTGAACGTAAACCGTTTACGATGCCTATCAGCATTTGCAAGACCCTGTCTCTGCCAAAGATATTACAAAACCTATATCAATCATTTCAAGATAAAGATTGACAGAATACTGAAATATAAATAGGCCTAATGACAATAAAACGAAGGTAGCTCCCGACTAAATGAAGCCGCCACTATCGCCACCACCACGAGATACCACGAACTTTTCTTCTACACAATAACGAAAGCATGATAAATGTTCTTTTCATGTTTTTATAGAAATGAGAAATCGTAAGCACATACAACAGATCAGACGACTTGCGAAGAGTCACTGATCATTTCAGTCCAAGGACAGCCACTAAGTCAGTCTCATTTCCCGCACACACACACACACAAACACATAAACAATGCACAATAAAATATGGCAAATTAATTAACTGATGGGAATACAGACGGCAGCCCTGTGTGCAGGAGTAAATTGAAAATATATGCTAGCATATATTTTTCTATATATATATAAAGCCACCACACAAAAGGCACTAGCACCTGTAAGGTAATGTTCTCTCATTGTAGCTAGATGCGACTTTCATAACCTCAATGATCCGATAGCTATACTTAAATGAATGGGCCAACAAGTATTTGATGTATGACTATTACACAACATAGACCAGTACGATATGTGCACAGTAACAAAATAAAATAGAAAAAATAGCACATGCACATAGGCAGCAGAAAATGCATTCACAGATGGTTTTTGTCCAGCATAAAATCCCCCTTGATAAACTGTTAGACACAAATATCGAAAAGCATAGCACTGAATTGAAGCTGTCATGCCCACTACCACCGTTACGATTAGCAATGGAACACTGCGGCGGACCACATAGTAGCCATTCTGTAGAACAGCATATTATTGAAATGAGGGAAAGCAGAATAGATACAACACACACTTCGCACAATGATGACGCGACAAGGGAGCCATACGCCGTGTTCATTTCCTCAACGCTTTCCCTCCCACGCCTCTGAAGTTCTGTACACAAGTGTAAATAGGAACTCACCGTATAGATGTTGACTCATAGATAACGATATATAAATTTAGATTAAAAGCTTAATTGTAATGCTTAAACTGTCTATGGTAACACGTTTAGTAGGTACAATTATAAACAAAGTATAGATATGCACCGAAATAACGAAACGATGACACACGATGTTGACAAAACGCTACTATTATTATTACGTATTATAATAAGTGTGATTACGTGAATGGTAATCGTGCTATTACCGAAAATATCTATCCAGCTAACTGGTATTGGTGGTAACAAGTGTATGGTAAAGAACTGATGCTGTCAAGTGAGCGGTACACAATTTGAAAAGGTCTACCGTCCGCGGTAAGGTATTTGTCCCATTGTTACTAGAATCCTATGAACTGCAATACGGGAAAAAATACAAAGGGGCCAGAAAGCAAAAAACGGTTCTACTCGAGCGAAATGTACGTGGTTTCAGCGAAGAACAGCTTGTGGAGCACTACAGACGCCGACAAGGTATGGCATCACCAAAAAAATAAGAGATACTTACGCTTTTCAAATATTAGAACAGTGCAATTTCTCACCTCTCTTGACCTATTGTCACCGCTATCGACAGGTGAAGCCAACTATATGCTGATGTAGCGAGCTCGTCCCGATAGTGTTATTAATGTTCTCTGATCCCTGATCGCTGGACGGAGCGCTTTTGCTTGCTGAGCATCGCGTCGCCCAAGCGCTGGAACACGATCTTCGCTCTCGTAGAACCGTGCCGGTTACCCCTTCGATGTTGTATCGCAACTGAGCAGTGAAGAGTAATAGATAGCTGGTCAGTCACTCATTAGCAGGTCCTGAAACGATCAAAGACCGACAGAGAAGCGGAGCATTATGAATATTGTTAAGTATAGGTAGATCGGATAACTCTTGCAATGATGCTAATTATAATAGAGAAAATAATGAAACTACGGATTCTCGATTAACTTCATCTCAGGATGGGAAAGACACGGCACATTTTTGTTTGTTATAAAGGTTCCGCTCACTCAAATCGAGAACCAGGCCAACCCTTTTTCGAAGACTATTCGAATGCTGAATACATCAGATCGAGCACCAGCAACAGTTTTTCTACCCTGTTCTATGTTTACCACTCAAGTATACGATAAAGCCTCCACTAGTGTCCTTTTTTTGTTCTACATCGGTCTCACAATTTATCTCACAATTGCCATTTATCAAATTACTGCTCTCTGCCATTTATACCCAGTTCGTATGAAATACCATAGACTAATAGATTTGATTTCCAGATCAGCCGGGCCACACCGATCATATAATAATAAGTGTGCAAAACATATATGTATATATGCGATACACTGCATACGTACGTAGTGTCTCTCAGACAGAAATGCCGGTCACGATAGAGAACTGGACCTGTTCGATTGTGCAATTCCTGTAGAACGACCATGTATGGTATATCTGCTATAGAAACAATGACACATGTTATTAGAATGGACACGAAACAACACGAAGTTGTAGTATAACATACTGCGACGAAAATACATGCACAAACCCTCAAATAGGCACAAATTTAATACTCGCTGACGCAGTGGAAAACATGCAGCAACTCCGATCTATAATAACTACCCGATATACAATCCGGGACAAAAAAAAATCTAGTTACGACACTCGTTCCAACATATTATAAGTATTATCTCGGCGGATGGCGAAAATGGATCGTAAGCATGCACAGCTTCAGCAAACAGTACACAATCACTTGCGTTTATTGACGATTTCATCCTATTTACAGAATAACAACAACGAAAGACTCGAAAGTAAATCTAAACATCCATCGTTCACAGGTGCGATGACTGCAACGATATTGTCGAAAACATGAAAGTGCGAATAACCGCATAGAGAACGGGGCAACCGTGCCTGTAAGCACACACAATGCAAACGATGAACAAAGATTAAAAAAAAAATTTCAATTGTCACCGCAAGCGGATTCCGACGATACACGTAAAGCGATCCAGTGCTTATATGCCTACATGTACCTAAAGAAAAGGTCCATATATATATATAATCTATATACAGGAATATTTCTCTCTTTTTATATATATACATACAGATACATATATTTGGTATTGCATGCCGCGTCCTCAGTGGACTTTCGCAAAGACGAAGGCTGATGAACAGGTCGTCACTTAATTGCAAACACTAATTACTGTGCCGCCAGTCATAATGTTGTGTGTGTATATGTAAAAGGAAAAGATGAGTGACACATTTTAGTGTCAGTTCGCCGATGGATCGATGGCATAGATAGCTTCCCACATGTGACTTAACATGATCTCTCTATTCACGTATAAGTGACTGGGCTTAACTTGCGTACTCCCACAAAACACTTACTTCGTTGTCCTTTTATAGCAGAAATTATTGAATCGAGGTTTCGACTATGAGCAGTCGCCCTTATGCAGGTGGGCGTACGTGAAGTGATTTCCATCGTTTGCAACATCGATGTCACAAACGAGTGATTATGGTAATAAATCTAAAGAGCTTAATAAGAAGATGGTAAAGGATTAGTGGTAAGTGAACGTTAGCAAACACGAATGACATATGGTATAAGCTTATATATATATATATATATGTAGATTTAAACATAAAAATATGATATTTCTCTCCATGTTTGTGTGTATGTGTGGCTATGGCAGCTTTTGCATATATCTGCTATAGTGCTGCTCACTGCTATAAGGGCATTCGAAAGTTACCAATTAATGACATACCGTCAAAACCACGGCCACGAACACACAATAGTATCATCCTTTTCGATTAGAATATGGTGCGTACGACTATTGTGTATCACTACTCGTGCACGTACACTTGAATGCACGTATCGTATTTGTACAGCGCTCTGATTGACTTTAATTCAATTTAGTTTTTGTTGTTCTCTTCCAAAGTGAAAAACGGGCTCCATACAAGTATGGCGATTTGGTAAGGGCTTTCCTCGAATATTTTCAATCAAGAATAACAACTTTTTCGAAACCTATGTTCAGCTGCGTCTATCATAGTTTTGCTTTACAGGCCTTCTATGATAGACTTCTATTCTAATTAGACACCGGTGATTTCTAATTAGGCCTAGGTGTCTGGCATTCACATGCCGGCCTCCACCTAAGGCTTTTCTCTACTCCGTAGAATATTGGGAAAGGTCACTGTACAGTATACAGATAGCTGTTTTGCGCAGGCTCTCTGAAGAATGTGTTACCCAAGTGAACCATGTCGCCACAGATATCATCCAAGCCAGACATAAGCAACGGTCTGCATAGTTCTGCGTAGCCCACAAGTTCATTCTACCAACACACATAAACTTCACCACACGATGCACATATAGCACAGAAGAAGATTAAGTAAAGCTAGCTAAATCGATTCATGTGTTACGCATCCGAGCAGCAGAAAAAGCAAGAGATAAGCCCCCGTCTTAGTTCGACGCTACTTCTACCGCCCCTTCATACAGAACCACGTATTACGTACACATTGTATGAGAGCATAAAACGACTTCACCGGTGTCTTATCACGTTGCATGAAGGCGATATGAATGCTATTACACGACTGTAATAGAAACAGTAATGATGCTGGTAACTATTATCATTATTGTCTATTGTTGTGACCATTTTGAAATGGTGAAGCTAAGCTATTTGTTGACCATATCTCGTTGGTTGTGCGATATAAACCGAGGTCGCTATTAATGGGTCCGCTATGCCGACGGTGCTATGTGTATCGCGCGCTTCTCCTTATACGGTAGACAGAACAAAGGACTATTTCACTGAGAACGATTCTCTAACTAAAAAGCTGGCGTAAAAACAAAGCGCTGAACATCTTCGATACCTATGCTAATGTGCCTATGCGAAGAGAATTATGTTCGTTTGGATAACGATGATTTCAGGTAGGATATGGTCGACTTTTTCAGAACTGTCCATATATCGAAATTGGGCTTGCTGCTTATTTAATACAGCAAATTGCACATTGCTAAAGGTTACAGTAAATGAAAAATACAGAAATACTCGTCGAGACCCAAAAAAGCTAATTAGCTTAGAAGTCAATAGTATCCGACATAAAGAGTTCGGGTCCAATAGTGCATCTGTTTGGCATTTGTAGAACGAGATTTTCAAATTGGTTTTCTCTTTCTAGTTTCCTACTTCTCAAGTAGTTTAAGGTCGCAGTTCCAAGTTCTAGGTCTGGTAGGATGACCACATCTAGAGTCATCTCTCATAATATGTTCTCTACTTAGTGAATATCCTTGAACGAAATCTTGTACATTCAGATTCAGTGGTATTGTCGGAAGACCTGATCTCTACGATTGGTTTGTTAGCTGTATCGTGTAGACCTAAGGCTTCATCACGAACCGCGGAAAACAATTGAAAGCTGATCCTCTTCCTTCAATGACCTTATTCCGCAGAGAATTCCAGAATCGCACCCAAGCAGATGCAAAAGTGCCTCTTTTACTCTGGCGAGCTTTATAGATACCCGCAGTGATAAGGAAAGCCTTTATTTTTATTGAATGTATTTCTGTATAGCACGTCCGGTTGGGCACTGGCGACTGCTTTCAAACAGTCATTGGAGACAAATGTTACCCAAATCGTTCGCGTGACTCTAGCCAGCCAACGGAACAGATTTAGCTAGTCGCTCTACGTTGCAGTATAGTGATTTAAAAATGCTCGCTATGCGTCTAGAGAGATGTCCTGTTTGTGTTTGAGCCTACTGTGACCAACGGATTCCATGTACCCCGGCGCCCAATCTCGTTGCGGACCGCAGCTTGCAGCAGCTGGAGAAGTGTGGGCCATCCAGGCCCCATTTAAGGCCATTGATTATATCCGGTCAAAAAATAGCGCGCACTAGCTGACCAGCCAGTCGAACAACTGGAACCGCTAAAACTGCTATTACCCGTCCTTGGCCAGCTCCGCTTGGCGGAACGTTTGTCGTAAATTTTGTTGTCAGGCCAACTCGTCATAACGCATTTGCATCTTTCTACTGGTGAAACATTCCGTTTGGGTAATATAACGAAAAACCCTTACCTTAATCCTAATGGTGCAAGCCATGATGACCTAGTTTCGTGCCAATCCAATCACGCGTCTAGCAAACGACGTCAGCGGTTTCGTCGACTAAGACGCTGCCTTTGTCTGTATGAAAGACCCATGTACGCTTGAAAAACTGCTCGAGAGCTTTCCGATATGAGGAATTGACTTTCTTCAAGTTGGTCTCGGCTAATTTATCGCCAGTTTACCCACTCCGTTAATGACATAAGCAGGCCGTGCGGCAATTCTAGTTCGATTTTCGTGTGTCCTTTACCGCAGGCGTTTCAAGGCTACCTCTTAACCTAGGCCAAAGATATCTCATAGAACTTTTTAAAAAGCATATCATGGACCATGAGGGTTTGCGCCATGCCAAGAACACAATATGATACTGCTGCTTGTTCAATGGCCTCTCTAACCAGCCCTAAGGTACCCATAGGGTCCATCAACGCGTTTCTTTGGTGTGATCCTTAACGATGGAGCGAAAATACAAGAAGGTTATAGCTTAAACAAGAAATTCATAAGAGCAGCAGTTGACATTCATTAGAACAAGCATTACAAGATATATTTATTATAATTTGTGAAGCATCATCGCGGATAAATAACAACGACAACTGACGAAAAAAGATCGCGCAACAGATGAGTGACGTATTAAGCAGTAACAAAACACAACATGAGCTATTCGTAATATATGATTTACCTTGTTTAACTATTACGTGTGGCAGAAAAGTTCAGTGGGAACATTTTACCGTCTTAACCACGACACTGCCAATAACTAGAGCAGAGCAAAAGGAAAACTACAAGATAACAAGACTCAAAAGTTTGAACTGTACAATGTAGCATCATTGTACATTAGCTGTAACGTATCGTCGGCTTGAGTAAACTTTTTTTTTCTATCTATATTTAGCAGGTTATGTGTGCTGCACCTCCCGATGAAAACGATTTGGGTCATAGTTGCCCTGATAGAGAATTGTTTGTACTGAAAAAACAGGGAAGCAATTACGATCTGGTATTCATGAATGATTCTTTCTCTCCCTAGTAGGTCGCGTGAATTAAGATCGTTGTTACCAATGCATCGTCTTTCGATCTCGACCGTTTAAGAACA